>NW_027152339.1:600000-767181 GCF_040937935.1 Hyperolius riggenbachi | reverse complement strand
ATGGGCCCGCCTTCCTCAGCAGTAGAAGTTGAGTACACAGCAATCTGTCAGCAACACCTCTTTAGGCGCCAGGTGTGTTGCTGACAGATTGCTGTGTACTCCAACTTCTACTGCCTGAGGAAGCGGGCCCATACACGCGAAACGCGTTGTATTTATTATACCCTGGAGTGTACCAATAAATTTGTTCTGTTTACATTGCGCAGTTTTCTGTGCTGCTTGGAGGGGGCGGAGCCACCCTAGCCTCCTCAGCGACTTTAACGTTTTTAATTACTGTTTTGTATTCTATTGGCGCCTCTGTTCAGCTTATATTGCACTTTACATCCACCCTTGGTGGAGGGGGATACCCTTTTTCTCATCTACAGAGAGCGACTTTTTAATCCTGAGGTGGGGACAGGTCAAACTCCTCACCTGCTTATACAGTGGTTACCTGGAGGTAACCCTGGTTTGTGAGTATTATTTTACTCTTAATATTTATCAATGTCAATACTTACTTCACCATATTGGGCTCTCGGTTCTCTCTTCTTTCGAATATTAAAACAATAAAAGGCTTGAACAACTTCAGTTGTGTGTATTTGAATCTAAAATATATGAAAGTCTAATGTTTATCAGTACATTACAGAAAATAATGAACTTATCACAAATATGCTAATTTTTTGAGAAGATCCTGTACATACACACATACATGCATCCTATTTTATAGAGAGAGATTTGTGCAGAAATCCATAAAATTCCAAAGTGTTCACATACTTTTTCTTGCAACTGTATCTATCACCTGACCAAACTGATCACATGCGAAAAGCATGGGTGTCGGGGGAGGTGACGCACTTTGCTGATAGAAGTGTGTTGTGGGTGGGCAGATTTCATTCAATGATCTGTCCATCCACAACATACTCCTGTCAGCAAAAAGTGCTGTGTTTATACAAGCAGGACAGTGCATGGAAGAGAGTATAGATGCCTGGCCACAGCCCATCACCTCCCCCGACACCTTAGCTCTCCAGCGATCTGATCAGGGGAAGGATGTTTTTTCCCCTTTTACTAAGTCTTTACTACTTCTACTTTATTAACCACTTGCCGACCGCCTACTTCATATTGGCGGCGGCAAAGTGGCAGCCCCAGGACCACGTAACGCAGATTGGCGTCAGGTCCTGGGGCACTCTCTGGCCGGGGATCGCGCGCTGGGATGCGCGCGCATCCACCGGCAATAGGCTCCGCCCACCCGCGACGTCAACCCGCCGGCCAATCGGAAGCGCCGGCGGGTTGTTAACCCCGCGATCGCCGCTACAAAGTGTATAATACACTTTGTAATGTATACAAAGTGTATTATACAGGCTGCCTCCTGCCCTGGTGGTCCCAGTGTCCGAGGGACCACCAGGGCAGGCTGCAGCCACCCTAGTCTGCACCCAAACACACTGATCTGCCCCCCCCTGCCCCCTAATCGCCCACAGCACCCCTCAGACCCCCCCTCCCCACCCCCCAGACCACCATTTGCACACAATCACCCCCTAATCACCCATCAATCACTCCCTGTCACTATCTGTCAACGCTATTTTTTTTTTTAGTCCCTAAACTGCCCCCTGCTCCCTCCTGATCACCCCCCCACCCCTCAGATTCTCCCCAGACCCCCCCAGACCCTCCCCCCCCCCCTGCGTACTGTATGCATCTATCCCCCCTGATTAACTGTCAATCACCTGTCAATCACCTGTCAATCACCTGTCAATCACCCGTCAATCACCCGTCAATCACCCGTCAATCACCCGTCAATCACCCCCTGTCACTGCCACCCATCAATCAGCCCCTAACCTGCCCCTTGCGGGCAATCTGATCACCCACCCACACCAATAGATCGCCCGCAGATCCGACATCAGATCACCTCCCAAATCCATCGTTTACATCTATTCTCTCCTCTAAACACCCACTAATTACCCATCAATCACCCATTAATCACCCCCTATCACCACCTGTCACTGTTACCCATCAGATTAGACCCTTGCGGGCACCCAATCGCCCGCCCACACACTCAGATTGCCCTCAACCCCCCCCCCCTTATCGATTCGCCAGTGCATTATTTACATCCGTTCTTCCCTGTAATAACCCACTGATCACCTGTCAATCACCCCCTGTCACTGCCACCCATCAATCACCCCCTGTCACTGCCACCCATCAATCAGCCCCTAACCTGCCCCTTGCGGGCAATCTGATCACCCACCCACACCAATAGATCGCCCGCAGATCCGACATCAGATCACCTCCCAAATCCATCGTTTACATCTATTCTCTCCTCTAAACACCCACTAATTACCCATCAATCACCCCCTATCACCACCTGTCACTGTTACCCATCAGATTAGACCCTTGCGGGCACCCAATCGCCCGCCCACACACTCAGATTGCCCTCAACCCCCCCCCCCCTTATCGATTCGCCAGTGCATTATTTACATCCGTTCTTCCCTGTAATAACCCACTGATCACCTGTCAATCACCCCCTGTCACTGCCACCCATCAATCACCCCCTGTCACTGCCACCCATCAATCAGCCCCTAACCTGCCCCTTGCGGGCAATCTGATCACCCACCCACACCAATAGATCGCCCGCAGATCCGACATCAGATCACCTCCCAAATCCATCGTTTACATCTATTCTCTCCTCTAAACACCCACTAATTACCCATCAATCACCCCCTATCACCACCTGTCACTGTTACCCATCAGATTAGACCCTAATCTGCCCCTTGCGGGCACCCAATCACCCGCCCACACCTCAGAACGCCCTCAGACCCCAGCCCTGATCACCTCGCTAGTGCATTGCTTGCATCTATTTCCCCCCTCTAATCACACCTTGAGACACCCATAAATCACCTCCTGTCACCCCCTAGCACACCTACCCATCAGATCAGGCCCTAATTTGCCCCGTGTGGGCTCCTGATCACTCGACCAAACCCTCAGATCCCCCTCAGACCCCCTTCCGATCACCTCCCCAGTGCATTGATTGCATCTATTTTCCCCTCTAACCGCCCCCTGAGACACCCATCAATCACCTCCTGTCACCCCCCTAGCACTCCTATCCATCAGATCAGGCCCAATACATCCTGTCATCTAAGAGGCCACCCTGCTTATGACCGTTTCCACAAAATTTGCCCTCTCATAGACCACCTGTCATCAAAATTTGCAGATGCTTATACCCCTGAACAGTCATTTTGAGAAATTTGGTTTCCACACTACTCACAGTTTTGGGCCCGTAAAATGCCAGGGCAGTATAGGAACCCCACAAGTGACCCCATTTTAGAAAGAAGACACCCCAAGGTATTCTGTTAGGTGTATGATGAGTTCATAGAAGATTTTATTTTTTGTCAAAAGTTAGCGGAAATTGGATTTTTATTGTTTTTTTCACAAAGTGTCATTTTTCACTAACTTGTGACAAAAAATAAAATCTTCTATGAACTCACCATACCCCTAACGGAATACCTTGGGGTGTCGTCTTTCTAAAATGGGGTCACTTGTGGGGTTCCTATACTGCCCTGGCATTTTAGGGGCCCTAAACCGTGGGGAGTAGTCTAGAAAACAAATGCCTCAAAATGACCTGTGAATAGGACGTTAGGCCCCTTAGCGCACCTAGGCTGCAAAAGTGTGTCACACATGTAGTATCGCCATACTCAGGAGAAGTAGTATAATGTGTTTTGTGGTGTATTTTTACACATACCCATGCTGGGTGGGAGAAATCTCTCTGTAAATGGACAATTGTGTGTAAAAAAATCAAAAATGTGTCATTTACAGAGATATTTCTCCCACCCAGCATGGTTATATGTAAAAATACACCACAAAACACATTATACTACTTCTTCTGAGTACGGCGATACCACATGTGTGACACTTTTTTGCAGCCTAACTGTGCTAAGGGGCCCAAAGTCCAATGAGTACCTTTAGGATTTCACAGGTCATTTTGAGACATTTGGGTTTAAGACGACTACTCACGATTTAGGGCCCCTAAAATGCCAGGGCAGTATTGGAACCCCACAAATGACCCCATTCTAGAAAGAAGACACCCCAAGGTATTCCGTTAGGAGTATGGTGAGTTCATAGAAGATTTTATTTTTTGTCACAAGTTAGCGGAAATTGATATGTATTGTTTTTTTTTTTCACAAAGTGTCAATTTCCGCTAACTTGTGACAAAAAAAAAATCTTCTATGAACTCACCATACCCCTAACGGAATACCTTGGGGTGACTTCATTCTAAAATGGGGTCACTTGTGGGGTTCCTATACTGCCCTGGCATTTTAGGGACCCTAAACCGTGAGGAGTAGTCTAGAATCCAAATGCCTCAAAATGACCTGTGAATAGGACGTTAGGCCCCTTAGCGCACCTAGGTTGCAAAAAAAGTGTCACACATGTGGTATCGCCGTACTCAGAAGAAGTAGTATAATGTGTTTTGAGGTGTATTTTTATACATACCCATGCTGGGTGGGAGAAATCTCTCTGTAAATGGACAATTGTGTGTAAAAAAAATCAAATAATTGTCATTTACAGAGATATTTCTCCCACCTAGCATCTGTATGTGTAAAAATACACCCCAAAACACATTATACTACTTCTCCTGAGTACGGCGGTACCACATGTGTGGCACTTTCTTGCACCCTAAGTGCGCTAAGGGGCCCAAAGTCCAATGAGTACCTTTAGGATTTCACAGGTCATTTTGCGACATTTGGTTTCAAGACTACTCCTCACGGTTTAGGGCCCCTAAAATGCCAGGGCAGTATAGGAACCCCACAAATGACCCCATTTTAGAAAGAAGACACCCCAAGGTATTCCGTTAGGAGTATGGTGAGTTCATAGAAGATTTTATTTTTGTCACAAGTTAGCAGAAAATGACACTTTGTGAAAAAAAACAATTAAAATCAATTTCCGCTAACTTGTGACAAAAAAAAAAAATCTTCTATGAACTCACCATCCTCCTAATGGAATACCTTGGGGTGTCTTCTTTCTAAAATGGGGTAATTTGTGGGATTCCTATACTGTCCTGGCATTTTAGGGGCCCTAAACCGTGAGGAGCAGTCTTGAAACGAAATTTCTCAAAATGACCTGTGAAATCCTAAAGGTACTCATTGGACTTTGGGCCCCTTAGCGCAGTTAGGGTGCAAAAAAGTGCCACACATGTGGTATCGCCGTACTCAGGAGAAGTAGTATAATGTGTTTTGGGGTGTATTTTTCCACATACCCATGCTGAGTGGGAGAAATATCTCTATAAATTGACAATTGTGTGTTAAAAAAAGAAAACAATTGTCATTTACGGAGATATTTCTCCCACCCAGCATGGGTATGTGTAAAAATACACCCCAAAACACATTATACTACTTCTCCTGAGTACGGCAATACCACATGTGTGGCACTTTTTTGCAGCCTAACTGCGCTAAGGGGCCCAAAGTCCAATGAGCATCTTTAGGCTTTACAGGGGTGCTTACAATTAGGCACCCCCCAAAATGCCAGGACAGTGAACACACCCCACAAATGACCCCATTTTGGAAAGTAGACACTTCAAGGTATTCAGAGAGTAGCATAGTGAGTCCGTGGCAGATTTCATTTTTTTTTTGTCGCAAGTTAGAAGAAATGGAAACTTTTTTTTTTTTTTTTTTTTTTGTTACAAAGTGTCATTTTCCGCTAACTTGTGACAAAAGATAAAATCTTCTATGAACTCACCATGCCTCTCACTGAATACTTTGGGATGTCTTCTTTCCAAAATGGGGTCATTTGGGGGGGATTTGTACTATCCTGGAATTTTAGCCCCTCATGAAACCTGACAGGTGCGCAGAAAAGTCAGAGATGCTTGAAAATGGGAAAATTCACTTTTGGCACCATAGTTTGTAAACGCTATAACTTTTACCCAATCCAATAAATATACACTGAATGGGTTTTTTTTTTATCAAAGACATGTAGCAGAATAACTTTCGCGCTCAAATGTATAGGAAATTTTACTTTATTTGAAAAATGTCAGCACAGAAAGTTAAAAAAGTCATTTTTTTGACAAAATTCATGTCTTTTTTGATGAATATAATAAAAACTAAAACTCGCAGCAGCAATCAAATAGCACCGAAAGAAAGCTGTATTAGTGACAAGAAAAGGAGGTAGAATTCATTTAGGTGGTAGGTTGTATGACTGAGCAATAAACCGTGAAAGCTGCAGTGGTCCGAATGGAAAAAAAGGCTCTGGTCCTTAAGGGGTTTTATGACTGCAGTCCTTAAGTGGTTAAAGGCGTTATCAGCCGAAATTAAAAAAAAAAAAAATGAGCTTTACTCACCTGGGGCTTTCGCTAGCCCCTTGCTCCCGACTGTCCCACTCCAACCTCTCCACTCTCCGCTGCCGTCCCGGCTCCCTGCACGGTGCAGGGGCCCACCGCGGGGTCGGCCTTACTGCGCCTGCGTGAACCGCCGCTGTCAATCATCGCCACGTGGTACGCCACACACTGCGCAGGCACAGTAGTTCTGTGCCTGTGCAGTGCGATTGACAGCGGCAGTTCGCGCAGGCGCAGTAAGGCCAACCCCGCGGTGGGCCTCTGCACCGTGCGGGCAGAGGCGGCCTTAGAGTATGCAGGGCCTGGGGCGAGTGTCACATGCGGGGCCGAGAGCCATAAGTGTAGGCCATATACCGTATCGCCACGTTCATGGGCTTGTCCGCCTTTAATGCAGCATTCCTTATTATTATTGTTTGAAAACAATTATGTCAGGTAAAGGCCACTAAGCCAACCAATATAAAAACAAACATTTTAGTGGTGGTTTTAAGTGCGGGGGTGGGGGAGCTCATGCTTCAATTAATTTGGAAATTCGAAGGTTCATGTTTCACAACATTCACATTGTTGTAGTAACTTTTGTCTTGCAAAATTCAGCAATCATGAGGCCCCCAACATGACCAACTAAGCAACCATGAGGCCCCCAACAGGACAAATTCAGCAGTCATGAGGCACATAAATAGACAGCATTTCACATAAATAGGCAGAATGCCCCCTTAATATGGTAGACACCTCTCACCTGGCAGCAGTTCCCCAAAATACACTCAATCTGACTGCAGTGGTTCCCCAAAAATAGGTAGCCCCAGGTCTATAGGTGTCCCCAGAATAGGTGGCCAGCGGTATAGATGTCCCCAGAATAGGTGGCCAGCAGTATAGCTGTCCCCAGAACAGGTAACCAGGGGTAGGGATGTCCCGAGAACAGGTAGGCAGGGGTATATGTGCCCAGTATATGTAGTCAGGGGTATATGTCCCCAGTATATGTAGCCAGGGGTATATGGGCCCAGTATATGTAGCCAGGTGTATATGTACCCAGTGTATGTAGCCAGAGGTATATGTGCCCAGTATATGTAGCCAGGTGTATATGTCCCCAGTATATGTAGCCAGGGGTATATGTGCCCAGTATATGTAGCCAGGTGTATATGTCCCCAGTATATGTAGCCAGTGGTATATGTCTCCAGTATATGTAGTCAGGTGTATATGTCCCCAGTATATGTAGCCAGAGGTATATGTGCCCAGTGTGGTGATATAAGCAGAACCAACAATGTAGGTGCAGGCAGGATAATCTGGGAAGATCATCTGCCTTGCCCCATTCTAAAGAGGGGAGGTGTGGTGATATATTGGGGTGCTGATGATGTTAGGAATACATAAACATATTCTATCATTTTTATGTCTGCTGTGTATCTTTCAGAGGTGGATGTCAGCCAGTATGGCTTGAAGGTATTGGCAGCTAGCTTCATGGACTGTTAATGTGATTGTGTGTGGGTGTCAATAGACAGACAAAAGGGAACCTCATTACCTGTTTCTGGCTGTCCAGAGGAGCTGTACGCTGTGATATTTTGTATTAATGTAGACAGCTGCCATTGTCTTCAGTGAATGGACCAGTCACCTTCAATAGGCAAGGAAGCGGCTCATTAGGCCACTAGCAGTCACTTTGATCTGCTGCCCCAGGTGTAATTGTCTGTGTCCGCCTACAGGCAATTACAGGCAAACTGCTACCTGTAACCAGAATGCCATCTTTTCATGTATGTGCTAAAATACACTTTAACCAAGGAAATAATGTGGAGGAAGCTTTTTGATGTCTGGTAGGATACAATCTCACCTATTGAATTCTGCAAACTTCAAGAAGCTAAAACAGGAACCCCTTTGAAGTTTGCATATCACAGGAAAGATTATGACAAGCATTCGGTGATGTCACAAACGGGGAAACTGCATTAGTTCCTGGGGGCTGGACATTAAATGCCCCAGGGGACACTTCAGAGTATAAAAAGCAGAGACAGATACCTAGTGATCATCTTCTCTCGGAGGTAGCGAATAGCTAGGGATGATCGCGACTCCTGGTCGAAACGGCGTCCTCCCGTCAAACAACGTTCTAACCTAAGCTGGTAACGTTCTTTTTTCCCCCGTTCATTTTTACGCAAATATCCGTGTGTTATCTTTGTAACTCCTAATTTTTGTAACTTTTATCTTGTAACATTTTTACTTGTTTTTTTGTAATCTTTTGTATATATTCTGTTCTGCATTGTTCCACTTTTTCCTGGAATATTAAATTATTATTTAATAAGCTTGACTTCTGCTATACTAAACTAACACTCATAGCCTAGAAGAGACTGCAGTGTAGCTGTGTATAAGTCTGTGCCTAATTGAATGCTTGAGCAACACTACCATATGAAATTGTAATTGCATTGTGTGTGGGGGCGTTTGTCATACGTTGGCCTAAAGCGCGCAGCTGACCCAACGTACGAAACGCCAGTGCGAGTAGCTAACAGTATCGTTCGGAACGACTGTTAGTGGTTTTGCTGCACGACAGTGTAACTTGCATTACAAATCATTGTCGGATTGTGCTGTGTTACTGTACAACTGTACTGTGTGTGTGGGTGCGTGGCGTTCTCGTATTCGGCCTAAGCGCAAAGCTGACCCAAATACGAAAACGCAGATTGAGTGTTGAGCCCTCGACAGCTGAGGGGACGTGTCTAGCAACGCTAGTGGTGGCAGTGGGAAGTGTTTGAGGGGTTCCAGCCTTGTTTGTAGCTTAAATAAGGCTGTTCCCCGCTTAATCTGGTCAAACCCGCAGTCGGGAACCTTATACGCAGGCGTGCCGCGGTGCCGTTTCCTGACATAATTGGCTGGCAGTGGTGGGATCGTTTAGTACATTAGTACGCAGTTTAGCTTGCTATTTTGAGTACTAAAGGCTGGAAGCTTGCTAGAAGCAACTAGCCTACAGAAGTCTACTCAGTGCAGAATCTATATACTTTTTTTTGTTCAAAGATACACACTTGGTATTTTGCTTTCCCTTCCCCCCCCTTTTTTCTTTTTCTTTTTTGCAACACGATGGCTCAGAAAGCATCCAGCTATGCAAGGCAAAACAAAGAGATACTACTCCACCTGTGTGAGCACAAAGGCATCGAGACGGTGAGCGGCCAGACTAAGGAGCAGTTAGTTCGTGCGCTCGAGGAGTATGATGAGGCAGAGCGAGCCCGTGCTTCAACGTCAGCGGATGCAGCTCAGGACACGCCAGAGGAGGAATCGCTCCCGCCACAGAATGCGAGTGGAGACGATGTCCTGGATGATCCACCGAACACGGAGATGACATCTCTGGAAGCCGACCTACAGCTACTAGGTTCGGCTGAGCCTGAACTGCACCTAAAGCTGATTCTGGAACATCGGCAAGCAGAGAGGGAAATATGACAAGCCCAGAGGGAACAAGTTGCACAGCAACACCAGCTGGAGCTGGCTAAACTTCAGCAGCAGAACCGGTCTGCTGGACCCGCAGAACGCGAAGGTGAGCGAGTCCACAGAATCCCCCTGGATAAGTTCCCCGCTATGGACAAGGACTCTGACATAGACACTTTCCTACAGGGGTTTTTTGAAAGGACTTGTCGGCAGTATGGGGTGCCCCGTGAGCAGTGGGCAAGATACCTTACACCAGGGCTGAGAGGCAAGGCCCTGGAGGCGTTTGTGAGTCTCCCCCAGGAGGAAGAAACAGACTTTGAGGCAATTAAGAAAGCTATCATTGCACGATACCACCTAACGCCAGAGGTGTATCGCAAACGTTTCAGGACAGTGCAGCGAGGTCCTAATGACAGTTACCTGGATCATGCTTGCAACCTGCGCACTGCCTTTCAGCAGTGGTTAAAAGGACGGTCAGTGAAAACCTTGGATGCCCTGCAGGAGCTGATGTTATAAGACCAGTTCCTACACACCTGTCCTGTTGACCTCCGGCTGTTTGTGCTGGATCGAGAACCAAAGACAGTGGATGAGGCTGCGGAAATGGCCGATTCCTACACGGCCCACAGAGCACCTGAGTCCCGGAGGACTACTACGCCCAGCTGGAGGGGAGAACAGATTGCTAAACCTGTGTCACCCAGCACCCAGAGGAGGCAAGCACCGCTGTCTCCTGGATTCAGGCAACCAACCACTGACCCTCGGAAATGCTTTGTATGTGACAGGGTGGGTCATATCAGCATGACTTGCCCAGAGAGGAAGAGGGAGGCCCCAAAATCCAGTGAGGCCTCAAACCCCAGTGAAGTCCCAACGGCTTTGTGTGCTACCAGGAATGCCACTGGCTATGCAGAGAATCTGCAGCTTGTCACAGTTGGGGGTACAATTGCCACTGGACTGAGAGACACTGGAGCAGAAGTGACTCTCATACATCCCCAGCTTGTGAACCCGGAGCAGTACATACCTGGGAAAGTGATTGCTGTCCGAGGAATTGGGGGTGTCACCCCAGCCATACCCACCGCCTTGGTCCACCTGAATTGGGGGGCCGGCAGCGGAATGAAAGAAGTTGGGGTAACTGACAAAATCCCCACCAACGTTTTGCTGGGTATTGACCTGGGATGGTTAGTGGCCCGGTATGAGCCTACTCCAAACCCCGTGGAGCCTGCATCCCCAGCAGAAGTTCAGGACTCTTGCAAGGTACTATTTGATAACGCAGTGCAAGTGGGGAGTGCTGGTGAGGCCCCAGGGGCTATGGACTGTGTACTAGGAGCCAGCCCTAGTGATTCTCCAGTGCCTAGGCCTGGAGTGGGACATGTTGATACAAAGACTGCAGAAACTGATGGTGTCATTCATGACGCACGGACTATCTAGAGGATCGATGCAGGAACTGTTGAGGCTACTTGTGAAGTGCTGGGTAGCACTGTGTATAATGCGGCAGATAATGTTGATGTGGAATGTAATGTTCTAAATGTCAATATGTGTAAGACGGATAATGCTGATGTCATATGTGTTGTGCTACATAATGCTGTGTGTCAGGTGGACACTCCATCAGCTGCAGGAGTAACCAGCCGGGCTCGCTGGGCTGCAGCAGATGGATTGCCCACTGAAGGGGCAGACGGCACCAGGCCAGGTCTTCCCCCTTCCGGTGTTTTTAAGACCAAAGGTGATGTGGTTTATGATATGTGTAATGTGGGCGCTCCCTCAGCTGCCGTGGTAACCCGCAGCGCTAGCGAGTCTACAGCACAGGGACTGTCCACCGAAGTGGCAAATGTTGCTGAGTCAGCCACATCCAATTCGGAACCTGGCCCTGAGGGCCCAGGAGCCTCTCCGTCTGCAGCCTTCCTGGAATGTGTGACAGGCAGCACTGAGCTCTCTGGGGCTGTTCGATTTGACAGCAGCCTGGAAGAGCTCAGGGGGCTAGCCAGCAGGTCACCAGCTGGGAGGGGCGGGCTGAGAGGGTCCTGGGAAGTTATTACCTCTGAGCTGTCCGAAGTGGAGGAGGCAGACCGGCATATAATCGTTCCCCAAAGGGACCGAGAGATAGCTCCTGCCACTATAGAGAAAGTGCGTGTAGCGATGGTTGGAACCCTTCCCCAGCTGCAGCACTGTCTCTACGGTCGCGAATTCATGGTCGGCACTGACCCGCATTCCCCTGGTTGGTTACGTCAGGTTGCCAAGGGCAACGACACATTGCAGCAACCTGACCTAGCTTTCCATTCGTGTAGCTTGGAGCTAACTGACAGGTGGGGAACCCTTTTGAGGATGCTAAAGGGTTACCCCACCCGGCCAGGCCGTCAATGTAAGCTTTGGCAGGATGATTCGTTAGAACCACCTGCCAGTGCCATCTGGAAGGGGAGCAATCATGGGAATGCTGATGGGCTGTCCCGTCAAGCAGAACCAACAATGTAGGTGCAGGCAGGATAATCTGGGAAGATCATCTGCCTTGCCCCATTCTAAAGAGGGGAGGTGTGGTGATATATTGGGGTGCTGATGATGCTAGGAATACATAAACATATTCTATCATTTTTATGTCTGCTGTGTATCTTTCAGGGGTGGATGTCAGCCAGTATGGCTTGAAGGTATTGGCAGCTAGCTTCATGGACTGTTAATGTGATTGTGTGTGGGTGTCAATAGACAGACAAAAGGGAACCTCATTACCTGTTTCTGGCTGTCCAGAGGAACTGTACGCTGTGATCTTTTGTATTAATGTAGACAGCTGCCATTGTCTTCAGTGAATGGACCAGTCACCTTCAATAGGCAAGGAAGCGGCTCATTAGGCCACTAGCAGTCACTTTGATCTGCTGCCCCAGGTGTGATTGTCTGTGTCCGCCTACAGGCAATTACAGGCAAACTGCTACCTGTAACCAGAATGCCATCTTTTCATGTATGTGCTAAAATACACTTTAACCAAGGAAATAAGGTGGAGGAAGCTTTTTGATGTCTGGTAGGATACAATCTCACCTATTGAATTCTGCAAACTTCAAGAAGCTAAAACAGGAACCCCTTTGAAGTTTGCATATCACAGGAAAGATTATGACAAGCGTTCGGTGATGTCACAAACGGGGAAACTGCATTAGTTCCTGGGGGCTGGACATTAAATGCCCCAGGGGACACTTCAGAGTATAAAAAGCAGAGACAGATACTTAGTGATCATCTTCTCTCGGAGGTAGCGAATAGCTAGGGATGATCGCGACTCCTCGTCGAAACGGCGTCCTCCCGTCAAAACAACGTTCTAACCTAAGCTGGTAACGTTCTTTTTTCCCCCGTTTATTTTTACGCAAATATCCGTGTGTGTTATCTTTGTAACTCCTAATTTTTGTAACTTTTATCTTGTAACATTTTTACTTGTTTTTTTGTAATCTTTTGTATATATTCTGTTCTGCATTGTTCCACTTTTTCCTGGAATATTAAATTATTATTTAATAAGCTTGACTTCTGCTATACTAAACTAACACTCATAGCCTAGAAGAGACTGCAGTGTAGCTGTGTATAAGTCCGTGCCTAATTGTATGCTTGAGCAACACTACCATATGAAATTGTAATTGCATTGTGTGTGGGGGCGTTTGTCATACGTTGGCCTAAAGCGCGCAGCTGACCCAACGTACGAAACGCCAGTGCGAGTAGCTAACAGTATCGTTCGGAACGACTGTTAGTGGTTTTGCTGCACGACAGTGTAACTTGCATTACAAATCATTGTCTGATTGTGCTGTGTTACTGTACAACTGTACTGTGTGTGTGTGGGTGCGTGGCGTTCTCGTATTCGGCCTAAGCGCAAAGCTGACCCAAATACGAAAACGCAGATTGCGTGTTGAGCCCTCAACAGCTGAGGGGACGTGTCTAGCAACGCTAGTGGTGGCAGTGGGAAGTGTTTGAGGGGTTCCAGCCTTGTTTGTAGCTTAAATAAGGCTGTTCCCCACTTAATCTGGTCAAACCCGCAGTCGGGAACCGTATACGCAGGCGTGCCGCGGGCCGGTTCCTGACACCCAGTATATGTAGTCAGGGGTATATTTCCCCAGTATATGTAGCCAGGGGTATATGTCCCCAGTATATGTAGCCAGGGGTATATGTGCTCAGTATATGTAATCAGGGGTATATGTCCCCAGTATATGTAGTCAGGGGTATATGTCCCCAGTATATGTAGCCAGGGGTATATGTGCCCAGTAGAGGTAGGCAGGGGTATATGTCTCCAGTATATGTAGCCAGTGGTATATGTCCCCAGTATATGTAGTCGGGGGTATATGTCCCAGAATAGGTAGCCAGGTGTGCCCCCAGCAAAAGGGGAGCAGAACAGAGAAGGGGGAGAGCTGTGGGGACAGTGGGGAAGGGCGGACGTCTTCCCCCCCCCCCCCCCTCCCTCACCTTAGTGCTCTCCCTACCTCACTCTCCCCTCCGGAACGAATGTGCGGTGGCTGGCAGGCAGCGGGCGGAACTTACCTCCGTCTCGATGCAGGGCCGGCGCGGGATGGATTTGCCGCTAGTCTGGTCTGGTCCAGACCAGAGCAGCGGCACCAGAACTTCCGGCGCTGGAGTGAGACGGAAGGTAAGTTCCGCCTACTGCCAGCCACCCGCACATTAGTTCTGGAGGAGAGAGCGAGGGAGGGAGAGAACTAAGGTGAGGGAAGGGGGGGGATATGACCCCCCTTCTCCACCACTGCCCACAGCTCTCCCTCCACTGCGCTGCTGGCCGCACGGGCACGCGGCCGGGGGGGGGGGGGGGGGGCAGCGGGCGGTCAGGTGGCACGGGGCCTCTTCAAGCGCGGGGCCTGGGGCGATTGCCCCAGTTGCCCCCCCCAAAGGCCGGCTCTGCATGCGGGGAGCCTGGGATGGCGGCAGAGAGCAGAGCGGTCGGCGTGGGACAGTCAGCAGCAAGGGGCTAAATTCAGCAATCATGAGGCCCCCAACATGACCAACTCAGCAATCATGAGGCCCCCAACAAGACAAATTCAGCAATAATGAGGCCCCCAACAAGACAAATTCAGCAACCATGAGGCCCCCAACAGGACAAATTCAGCGATCTTGAGGCCCCCAACAAATCATGAGGCCCGCAACAAGACAAATTCAGTAACCATGAGGCCCCCAGCAAGACAAATTCAGCAGTCATGAGGCACATAAATAGACAGCATTTCACATAAATAGGCAGAATGCCCCCTTAATATGGTAGATACCTCTCACCTGGCAGCAGTTCCCCAAAATACACTCAATCTGACTGCAGTGGTTCCCCAAAAATAGGTAGCCCCAGGTCTATAGGTGTCCCCAGAATAGGTGGCCAGCAGTATAGATGTCCCCAGAACAGGTAGCCAGGGGTAGAGATGTCCCGAGAACAGGTAGCCAGGGGTATATGTGCCCAGTATATGTAGTCAGGGGTATATGTCCCCAGTATATGTAGTCAGAGGTATATGTGCCCAGTATATGTAGCCAGGGGTATATGTGCCCAGTATATGTAGCCAGTTGTATATGTACCCAGTATATGTAGCCAGAGGTATATGTGCCCAGTATATGTAGCCAGAGGTATATGTGCCCAGTATATGTAGCCAGGTGTATATGTCCCCAGCATATGTAGCCAGGGGCATATGTGCCCAATATATGCAGCCAGGGGTATATGTGCCCAATATATGCAGCCAGGGGTATATGTGCCCAGTAGAGGTAGGCAGGGGTATATGTCTCCAGTATATGTAGCCAGTGGTATATGTCCCCAGTATATGTAGTCGGGGGTATATGTCCCAGAATAGGTAGCCAGGTGTGTCCCCAGCAAAAGGGGAGCAGAACAGAGAAGGGGGAGAGCTGTGGGGACAGCGGGGAAGGGCGGACGTCTCCCCCCCCCCCCCCCCTCACCTTAGTGCTCTCCCTCCCTCACTCTCCCCTCCGGAACTAATGTGCGGTGGCTGGCAGGCAGCGGGCGGAACTTACCTCCGTCTCGATGCAGGGCCGGCGCGGGATGGATTTGCCACTACTCTGGTCTGGTCCAGACCAGAGCAGCGGCACCAGAACTTCCGGCGCTGGAGTGAGACGGAAGGTAAGTTCCGCCCACTGCCAGCCACCCGCACATTAGTTCTGGAGGAGAGAGCGAGGGAGGGAGAGCACTAAGGTGAGGGAAGGGGGGGTCATATGACCCCCCTTCTCCACCGCTGCCCACAGCTCTCCCTCCACTGCGCTGCTCTCCTCCTGCTGGCCGCACGGGCACGCGGCCGGGGGGGGGCAGCGGGTGGTCAGGTGGCGCGGGGCCTCTTCAAGCGCGGGGCCTGGGGCGATTGCCCCATTTGCCCCCCCCCCCAAAGGCCGGCTCTGCATGCGGGGAGCCTGGGATGGCGGCGGAGAGCAGAGCGGTCGGCGTGGGACAGTCGGCAGCAAGGGGCTAGCGAAAGCTGGGAGTAAAGCTCATTTTTTTTAATTTCGGCTGATAACTCCTTTCTGTTGTCAGAAAGGACCTCCTGCCTATTTAAAGAGGAACTGTCGTGAAAATCTTAGAATTGAAAATCCATACAAATAAGAAGTACATTTCTTCCAGAGTATAATGAGCCATACATTACTTTTCTCCTATGTTGCTGTCACTTACAGTAGGCAGTCTGTAGGCAGGTTTTGGGCTAGTCCATATCTTCATGGGGGATTCTCAGCATGGCCTTTAATCTTTATAAAGACATTCCCTGAAAAAGATTTATACAAAAATGCTGACCAGCCTTCCTGCTTGCAGCACACTTTTTTGGCAGTTAGACGGAGCAACTGCCATTCACTAAATGCTTTTAAAGGGAACCTGAAGTGAGTAAAAATTTTTAAAATAAACACATGACGTAGATGCAGATGAATATTACATACTAACCTCACCGTCAGTTCCTCTCAGAAGCTCACCATTTTCTTCCTACAGTGATCCCTTCGAGTTCTGACAATATTTTGTCAGAACTGAAATGTACCAGTTGCTGTCAGTTATATATCAGCAGCTGTCAGTTACAACTGAATGTGCAAGGTAATGTCCATGTTTCCCTATGGCTCAAGTGAGTGATATTACAGTTTAACAGTGTGCTGACCAGGAAGCTGTTAGGGGGTAATTGCCATTTTTAAAATGGAGGACAGAAAATTCCATTGATCGCAGTGGACAAACAGGACGCAGGAGAGGAGAAAGAGATTGTGGAGTAGACTACACTGGAGGTAAGTATGACCTGTATATGGTTATTTTTTTCTCTTTTAAATGAAAGAAGACCATGAGAACCCCCCCCATGAGGAGATGGGCTATTCCAAAATCTGATTTCTACTACTTACTGTAAGTGACAGCAACAAAGGAGAAAAGTAATTTATGGCTCATTTTACCCTGGAAGAAACGTACTTATTATTTGTATATGTTTACATGTATTTTCAATTTTAAGGACAGAGGTCCTTTAAAGCGAACCTAAAGTCAACTAAAAAAAATGAGATTAACTCACCTGGGGCTTCCCTCAGCCCCCTGCAGCCGATCGGTGCCCTCGCAGCCCCGCTCCGATGGTCATGGCCGTTTCTACGGCCGTGCGGCCCGTGCCGCTGCCCTGGGCGCAGAGGAAGGGGGGGCGCTGTGATAGCGGGGAAGCCGGAGCCGCGGGGAGGGCAGCCTGACCTCTTCCTCCCTCTCCTCTCCCGGCCGCCCTCCGTGCTCCCCCCTCGGACTGGGACGCGCTGCTATACACAGTTACTCACCTCCTTGGATCCGATCGCCGCTCACGCCCTGCTGGTCTCCTCTCTGCAATGTAGCCTGATACACACGCTGCTTCCTGTTTACATAGGAAGCAGCGTGACGTGTGTATCAGGCTACATTGCAGAGAGGAGAACAGCAGGGCGTGAGCGGCGATCGGATCCAGGGAGGTGAGTAACTGTGTATAGCAGCGCTTCCCTGCGCGCTAACTCTGCTGCAGTCCGAGGGGGGAGCACGGAGGGCGGCCGGGAGAGGAGAGGGAGGAAGAGGTCAGGCTGCCCTCCCCGCGGCTCTGGCTCCCCCCGCCATTGAGGGGGCACCTACCTACTTAACTTATACTGGGCAAGCTACCTATCTATCCTATACTGGGGGGCACCTACCTAATCTAACCTGTACTCGGGGGCAGCTACCTATCTATCCTATACTGGGGGGCACCTACCTAATCTAACCTGTACTGGGGGGCAGCTACCTATCTAACCTATACTGGGGGGCACCTACCTAATCTAACCTGTACTGGGGGCAGCTACCTATACTGGGGGGGGGGGGCACCTACCTAATCTAACCTGTACTGGGGGGCAGCTACCTATCTAACCTATACTGGGGGCAGCTACCTATCTATCCTATACTGGGGGGCACCTACCTAATCTAACCTGTACTGGGGGCAGCTACCTATCTATCCTATGCTGGGGGGCACCTACCTAATCTAACCTGTACTGGGGGGCAGCTACATATCTAACCTATACTGGGGGGCACCTACCTAATCTAACCTGTACTGGGGGCAGCTACCTATCTATCCTATGCTGGGGGGCAGCTACCTGTCTAACCTATGCTGGGGGGCAGCTACCTATCTAATCTATACTGGGGGCACATACCTAATCTAACCTATACTGGGGGCACCTACCTATCTAACCTATACTGAGGGGCAGCTACCTAATCTAACCTATACTGGGGGGGGGGGGGGGGCAGCTACCTATCTAACCTATACTGGGGGCACTTATCTAACCTGTATTGGGGGCACCTACCTACCTAGCTAGCCTATACAGGTGTCAACTATACTGGCTACCTATACTGGGGGCACCTACCTAACTAACCTATACTGGGGGTACCTACCTATCTAACCTATGCTGGGGGCAACTATACTGGCTACCTATATTGGAGGCACCTACCTAGCTAACCTGTACTGGGGGCACCTACTTATCTAACTTATACCGGGGGGGAGGGGTGCCTGCCTATCTAACATATACTGGGGGCAACTATACTGGCTACCTATACTGGAGGCAACTACCTGGCTAACTTATACGGGGGGCAACTTTACTGGCTCACCTATGCCTGGCCACCTATACTCGGGGGGGACCTATAGCTGGCTACCTATACCGGGGGGGGGGGGGCGCAATTTTTACACCCTCGCCCTGGGTGCATTTTAGCCTAGAAACTGCACTGCCGATGGTCCAGGAGCCGCCGGCGAACACTTCCGGTTTGGCCGTCACCGGCCGACAGACATGGGAACGCGAGTGATTCTTCGCGTTCCCAGCCTGTATATCGCCCCCTATGCTGCTATTGCGGCATCTCCTATTGGTAGCACCTTCAGTCTTCGAGTGGCGATCGCTTTAGGGGGGGTTTAACACTTCAGTCCTCAAGAGGTTAAAGGGAGCCTGAACTAAGGAAAATTATTTAAAATAAACACATGATATACCTGCAAATTAATATTACATACGGTACTTACCATACCATCAGTTCCTCACCATTTTCTTCTTACAGTGATCCCTTTCAGTTCTGACAATATTTTGTCAAAACTGAACTATACCAGTTGCTGCCAGTTATATATCAGCTGCTGTCAGTTACAAGTGAATGTGCAAGGTAATGTCCATGTTTCCCTATTCTATGGCTGAAGTAGGCGATATTACAGTTTAACAGTTTTTACATTGACTATTTACAGGAAGTAGTAGTTAACTACTCCTTCCTGTGAGTGGCGATGTATAGAGCAGCCAGGCGGCATGTAAGCATCTCCTAGAAACCGGAGGGTGAGTAATTGATAACTTCCCATTGCCACTGCTGGACATCTCAGTCAATAGAGGGGGGAGCACAGAGTGTGACCTGAGGAAAGGGAGGGAGGAGCCTGGTCCATCTCTCCATGTGCTGTCACTGCTGCCGCCTCCTTTACTGTGCCCCCCTGACCCCCGACACCCCAACGCACACACACACCCTCCCCCTGCCCCCGTCCTCCTGCTATCCCAACTCCACCTGCGTGCTGCACATGTGCGCTGGCCATTACACACGGACACAGGACAGGGAGATTATTATTATACTAATGACCTTAGCCCGTTTAAATAACAAGCTCTAGGTCTGTCATCGCCACCCTGCGTGCACACCCGGCCTCCCCCAGGCCCGTCGTGCTCCTGTCCCAGGCTGCCCCTGCGGCACATGCGCAGTAGCGCAAACGCAGGGACACACACAGGGACAGGACGCAGAGACACAGGGATTTTATTATATAGGATAGGATGGTGAGTAGTTGAGATGCTAATTATTGTGAATTGATGAAACTGTTATGTCAGATTATGCAGCTCAGCATTGTAACAATCACAGTCAGCAGCTGCTGCATTTCATTGATACAACACCAAGCGGCATACGTTTCCATAAAGTTGACATAAAATTTCCATTAACTCATTAACCACAGTGGCTGTGGGGGCAGGACTTGTTATAGGAGGGGCAAGCAGCATTTGTTATACAGAGGGAGGGGTGGGGAAGGTGATCATTAGCCACCTCCCCCATTTCAATCGCCTTTAGACACAAGCCTACATTGCCTGGTGAGACATCCAACCCTGTTATTTCCCATAGAGGAGCGAAAATTTCCCCTCACTGTGTTCAGCCTATTCACATATCAGCTGGGGGAGGGGTCCTGGCAGAGCATCATTCACAGAGACCCCCTGCCTGTGTGTGCCGGTCCTTATTATACAGCCGGTAATGTGGCTTTGATGGGAATATATTTATGTGTAACAATGTCTCTCTCTCTCTCAGACAGTCACTCTATGCGGTATTATGAGACGACAGTCTCGGCTCCGGGATCCGGGCTGCCTGTGTACTCTGAGGTGGGATATGTGGATGATCGGGAGATAACAAACTATAACAGTGACACCCGCCAGCGTCTTCCCAAGACTGAGTGGATGAAGAAACTGGAGCCGGAATACTGGGAGAGGAACACACAGATAGGTCAAGGCAATGAGGCTGTTGGCAAGCACAATGTGCAGGTAGCAATGCAGCGCTTCAACCAGACTGGAGGTGAGATAATTCTTACACATTATATGCAGGATATTCAGCACAATCCATACTGTGTTACATGGAGACATGCTGGATGTAATATCTGTAAGGAATGGATATAGAGAATGACATCACTACTAGAGGAATATTATATAACAAGTGTGCGGTAATGTGATGAAATGTGTTATTGGGTCTCCTGTGATCCTGCAGGCCGGATATACACACATCAGGGACTGAACTGTATTCTGTTATCTAAAGCTGCCCACACATGGTACAATTTTTTGCATGTTTTTCAATTTGATAATTTTGTTTGATTATTCCGGTAAATCGAATACAAAGATTTCTTCAACATGTCCAATCGGATTTTATTGGAAAAAACAGGATAAACATTCATTATTTTATGATCGAAAAAAATAAAATACTGTTTGACTTTTATTCGATTCAATCATTTTGGTTGAATAAATGGGGAAATCAAAAGTTGTACCGTGTGTGGGCACCATTACATTTTCTATAGCTGTGATGTGATACAGTGATGTGCTCAGAGCAATCTATGACTTGTGTGGGCGGAGCACAATGGGGGGGCGGGATCCCCTCAGCAGACTGATATGTGTATTTCTAGGCCTGACAGTCACTTGTTCCCTGTCTCTAGTACATGATTCTCCTCCTGATCACATGTTCCTGTCTGCATGGCTGCTGGTTGTATGGCCGCCTCCCCCTGAGCACAGATCTCTGCCCATTTATTAATACAATGATGTGTATCCCTACTTGTTACCCCCTGATGTGCACCTGCTGCATAGTTACTTGTGTGTCTAATACAGATAGTCTATGAGGCTGGGCTCACAGTGTAACGTTGAGTTGTGTTCTCTGTGTAACAGGAGCACAATGGAACAAAAAAGTCGTACCACACATTACGTTGTGTACAGTGAAGCATACAGTCATTGGAAATGATGCTTCCCTCTTCCTGGTAACCAGTGGCGGCTCCAGGAAATTTTTTTAGGGGGTGCTATGCAGGTGCTGGACCAATTTCTGGGGGAGCTGACGCGCGGCAAAAAATGGGTGTGGCTGCGAAAAAATGGGCGTGGTCATGACCGGATGAGGGCGGGGCTAACTAATTTAAAGTGAACCCAGGGTGAGAGTGATATGGTGGCTGCCATATTTATTTCCTTTTAAACAATACTAGTTGCCTGGCAGCCCTGCTGATCTATTTGGCTGTAGTAGTGAACTGAATTACACCAGAAACAAGCCATGCAGCTAATCTTGTCAGTTCTGACAATATTGTCAGAAACCCCTGACCTGCTGCATGCTTGTTCAGGGTCTATGGTTGAAAGAATAAGAGGCAGAGGACCAGCACGGCAGCCAGGCAACTGGTATTGCTTAAAGGGAAATAAATATGGCAGCCTCAATATTATTCTCACCTCGGGTTCCCTTTAAAAGTGCAACGCAAAGACAGAGGGCCCAAGTTTTGGTGACCCTTTTCCCAGAAAATTCACATAATTGTGCAGGTTTTCTCAAGAAAATACACGTAATGTGAGCAGATTTTAACAAAAAACACGTCCAATGGTCCCAATATGCACAATCGGTGGCAGATATGGTCCCAATATGCACAATCGGTGGCAGATATGGTCCCAATATGCACAATCGGTGGCAGATATGGTCCCAATATGCACAATCGGTGGCAGATATGGTCCCAATATGCACAATCGGTGGCAGATATGGTCCCAATATGCACAATCGGTGGCAGATATGGTCCCAATATGCACAATCGGTGGCAGATATGGTCCCAATATGCACAATCGGTGGCAGATATGGTCCCAATATGCACAATCGGTGGCAGATATGGTCCCAATATGCACAATCGGTGGCAGATATGGTCCCAATATGCACAATCGGTGGCAGATATGGTCCCAATATGCACAATCGGTGGCAGATATGGTCCCAATATGCACAATCGGTGGCAGATATGGTCCCAATATGCACAATCGGTGGCAGATATGGTCCCAATATGCACAATCGGTGGCAGATATGGTCCCAATATGCACAATCGGTGGCAGATATGGTCCCAATATGCACAATCGGTGGCAGATATGGTCCCAATATGCACAATCGGTGGCAGATATGGTCCCAATATGCACAATCGGTGGCAGATATGGTCCCAATATGCACAATCGGTGGCAGATATGGTCCCAATATGCACAATCGGTGGCAGATATGGTCCCAATATGCACAATCGGTGGCAGAAATGACCCCAATATGCACAATCGGTGGCAGAAATGACCCCAATATGCACAATCGGTAGCAGAAATGACCCCAATATGCACAATCGGTAGCAGAAATGACCCCAATATGCACAATCGGTAGCAGAAATGACCCCAATATGCACAATCCGTAGCAGAAATGACCCCAATATGCACAATCCGTAGCAGAAATGACCCCAATATGCACAATCCGTAGCAGATACGACCCCAATATGCACAATCCGTAGCAGATACGACCCCAATATGCACAATCCGTAGCAGATACGACCCCAATATGCACAATCCGTAGCAGATACGACCCCAATATGCACAATCCGTAGCAGATACGACCCCAATATGCACAATCCGTAGCAGATACGACCCCAATATGCACAATCAGCATCAACTGAAAAAGAAAAGAAAAACCCATTTACTCACCTACAGCCAGAAGACCTTCTTTCCCGACCTCCTGTCCCGAGTCCCGACCTCATTGTGGCGTGCAGCGCCCGCGCGCCCACGATCCTCTTCCTTCCCGACGTCACGACGAGACTTCCTGCCTGCATGCAGAGAGCAGGGCTACGGGAAAATGGCCGCCCGAAGCCATGCACTGCAGACTCGAAGTCTGCAGAACAGGGCTCTGGGCGGCCATCTTACCGTAGCCCTGCTGCTGCTCCGTGCTGCCGCTGTGTGAACTGACTTGGCGTCTTTTAGACGCCTGAAGTCAGTTCACTCCAGGGGGTGCTTTGGGGGTGCTTGGACAATTCTAGGGGGTGCTCGAGCACCCCCTTGCACCCCCCTGGCGCCGCCCCTGCTGGTAACATGTGCATTTAGCAGTAAGTCACTGCAGCAGTGCGTTACCATAACCCAACATGTTACACTGATATGCAAATGCCGCACTGTGAACGTTGAATACACTTCTCAGATCAGTGTGTCTTTCCTGCATAGCAGTGCCTCCCTAACATCATTCTATAACGTCCTCCTGTGAACCTAGCATAACATGCCAATAATTCCTGCTTGCATGAACATTTCATGCAAATGGTATGTACATCTGGGAATTCGGCCAAATGCACTTCCTGCTGATTTTGATTGGCCTGATTCAATACAGTTTGCATTAAGTTTGAATGCAAGCTGGAATTTTTAGAATCTCATTGACAACCCCTAATAACATGATACATCAAAAACAAAGTCCACAAGGGCAGTACGGAAAAATAATTGCAACAATATGGGGAGCCAAAAGGGAGCACCCAATAGCGGCAGCCTAATAGAGAGCGGGGATTGAGTTCAAGATTTTGACAGCTGCTGGGAAGAAGGTGTTTCTGTGTCTCAAGATTCTGGAGGAGATGGCCCGACCCCTGGCCTGATGGGAGCCGGCTGAGGAAATGATTTCTTGGGTGTGAGGGATCTTTAGCTATCCTCATTACTTTAGTACCCAGTCTGGAGTGGAAGGAAAGGTCAAGAGATGGAAGGGCTTTCCCAATAATCTTCTCCACTGGAGTTTGTATCTTTTGCTGATGGAAATTTGTATCTTTTGTAAACCCTCTGTAGTTTGTATCTTTTGCTGATGGAAGAGCCAGTGTACCAGAAAAGGAGAGACGAACAGTGGAGAGATTCATGGGTGGCAGAGTAGAAGCACCTCCGGCGTTCTTGAGCCATTCCGAACTTCTTTAGTTGGTGAAGGACGAAGAGCCCGTTGTTGGGCTTTTTTACCGGACAGACATGGTGTTGGCCTTTCAACTCAGATCATTGGTAGTGCTCAGGAGACGAACGTTGGTTACTCTGTCAATTTCAGTGCCATCAATGTAGATTGGGGGAGGGGGAGAGTGAAGGAATGTTTTCTAAAGTCGATTATCATCTCAACAGTTTTGGCTGAGTTAAAGGAAACATCAGGGGATTTAAAAGACTACTGTAGGGGGAAAAAAGAGTTGAACTTACCCGGGGCTTCTAATGGTCCCCCGCAGACATCCTGTGCCCGCGCAGCCACTCACCAGAGCTCCGGTCCAGCCTCCGGTTCACTCCTGGAATTTCCAACTTTAAAAGTTGGAAAACCACTGCGTCTGCGCGGCCATCACCTTGCTCTCGCTGATGTCACCAGGAGCATTCTGCGCAGGAGCAGACCGTACTGGGCCTGCGCAATACACTCCTGGTAATGTCAGCGGGATCAAGGGCGCGGCTGCGCAGGCGCAGTGGTTTTCCAACTTTAAAGTTGGAAATTCCAGGAGTGAACCGGAGGCGGGGACCGAAGAATTGGAGAGTGGCTGCGCGGCCACAGGACGTCTGCGGGGGACCATTAGAAGCCCCGGGTAAGTTCAACTCTTTTTTCCCCTACCCCCCTACAGTAGTCCTTTAAAAGTATATATCATGTTTTTTAAATCCCCTCCTGATGTTTCGTCTAACCGACAAGCTTGTTCTCCTTGCACCAGTAGCATATTCTTGGGGCATCCTGGCGGTAGGCCGACTCGTCGTCTGCAAATTTGATTACCTTAACAGTGTTTGCAATGGAGGTGCTGCTGTTTGTGTAGATAGAGAACAGGAATGGGGACAAGATGCAGCCTTGATCACTGGTGTTGGCAACCCTTGGTCAAGAGGAGATGTTGCCCAGCTTGACAACTTGGGTCCTGTTCGTGCGGAAGTCTGTAATCCATAGGTGGAAGGTGGGGTGAACGTCAAGGTCCACAAGGTTGTCATGCAGTGAGCGGGGGCAGAATGTTTTGAAAACGGAGCTAAAGTCCAAGAGGAGGATGCTTGCATACAAGTTTTGTCTGTCTGGCTGTTGTAGTTTGCTTAAAGTGTACCCAAGGCAACATGTGACATAATGAGATAAACCTATGTATGTACAGTACAAAACATTAATAACCAGGTTGTTTTACTTGTTTCATTTTGCTGCCTGAAATAGTTAACTTCTAGGCATGGAAGTGACAGCTTCTCTCTTGTCTGCAATATAATAAGCATCACTGATAAGAAAATTACAGCCATAAAATGTTTCCTGGCAGAATTCAACTGAGCTCAGGGGAAAGAGATAAAAAGGTCAATAGTTCATGTATGTAATTAGTTCATGGATTAGAGACAGTAAGGCCTCTTTTGCACAAACTGTTGAGCTGTGTGCTCAGCAAGCCGTTACCAGGCAGCAGCAA
Organism: Hyperolius riggenbachi; assembly: GCF_040937935.1. Taxonomy (NCBI): domain Eukaryota; kingdom Metazoa; phylum Chordata; class Amphibia; order Anura; family Hyperoliidae; genus Hyperolius; species Hyperolius riggenbachi. The sequence continues at coordinate 741,195 of NW_027152339.1, read as the reverse complement.
GCAGTTACCAGGCAGCAGCAAGCAGTTACCAGGCAGCAGTAAGCAGTTGTGAGAGTTTGAGAGGCATTTCACTGCCTAGAAACAGTTCGTGGAAAAGAGGCCTTAAACGTTCAGCCTACGTAAATAAATGTTTAGTAAATGTTTAAAAATCAAGTAAAATCTTGGGATACGTAAAAAAAAAAAAGTCATTTTAGGAGTAGAAGGATAAATATAATTGTTTATCTCATCAGTTTATTTTCACCTCGGGTTAGTGGTCATATAAGGATCCCTAGCAACGCAACTGTACCTGTTTTTGGACAGTTTAAGCCAATTAAGCCTAATTTTGGACAGTTTAACTACTTGCGGTGTTGCATAATATGCAGGCTGGCTGCCAAAATGCACATAATGAAAGTCTATGGGAACGCATATGTGTTGCGTTAATGCGTTTTCTGCTGCATTTTCAATTAAAAGCTAAAGATCTCTGACTTTTTTATTTTTCTGGTTCCTGTTGTCTTCCTAATGATTTGCATATATTTAAAAGTAAAATGCATGAAAAAAAAACCCACATGCAAAACGCATATGTGTTTTCAATTAGTAAACCGCAAACGCATACAAATGCAATACGCATCAAAAATGCATCTGCTGAAAAACAAAAAATGCAAACGCAAAACCGCAAATGGACCTGCAGGAAACGTCATAAAAAAAAGTCATGTTATATGTGAACCCAGCCTCAGTGTCCTTGTATATAGCGAATGCTGTGCTGTGTATATGTCCTGTATACACGTAATGTATATATTCCCTCCCCCAGCACATATCACACACATGACAGCAAACGCTCTGCTCCCGTGTAACCTGTTCTGTGCTGTCTGCAGGGATCCATTCCTTCCAGTATATGTACGGCTGTGAGCTGAGAGATGACGGCAGCACTGCGGGGTATCATCAGTATGGATATGACGGCAGAGATCTCCTGTACCTGGACACACAGAGCGGGCTGTACATCCCGGCCATGCATGAGGCTCAGATCACCACACAGAGATGGAACAGCCCAGAGGAGAGAGTGGGGGAGAGACACAAGAACTATCTGCAGAATATCTGTACTGAGTGGCTGAAAAGACACATCAACAATGGGAGAGAAGATCTAGAGAGGAGAGGTGATTTTGCATATTACACAATATACATGCTGTATAGGTCCACACAATATACACAAGGGTGCTGTATACACAGGGCTGGATTTACCATAAGGCACTGTAGGCACATGCTGATGATGGAAAGATGGCTCACTCCCCCCTCCCCGAGTGCTTCCCTCCTGCCTTACCTATGCACAGTCCCGAGCAGAGTGTAAATGAGAGGTTACTCACCGGGGTCTCTGCTTTCAACTGACCAGATCTCCCTTCAGTCAGGAGCACCTCTAGCTACCTATGGCCTCCTTTCCACAGACTGTTAAGCTGTGTGCTCAGCAAGCAGTTACCAGAAGTAAGCAGTTACCAGGCAGCAGTGAGCAGTTACCAGGCAGCAGTGTGCAGTTGTGAGAGTTTGAGAGGCATTCCACTGCCTATCAGCAGTCCGTGGAAAGGAGGCCTAATACTTGGAGGCACCTCTATCTACCAAGGATAGCTCTGGCTAGCTAATACTAAATAACACCTGTAGCTACTTATGACAGGCAAGGGAACTAAGGGAGAGGTAACAGCTGGTCCAACCAACACATTTGCAGTACGGTTTGGTGAAGTTTAAGGCCTCTTTCCCACCAAGACGTTGCGTTTTAGGGGACGTTAAGATCGCATAACGTGCCCCTAACACAACGCATGGTGGTGTTGAAGTTGGACGTCAGAGTGAGCTGAGTTATGCGGCTCTTTGTGCGCTGTTTTCGTTCTATCTATACTGATAGAACAGGTTAGTGATAGGAAGTCCGGATCTTTTCAAGGATTCGGATGATTCGAAAAGAAGATCCGGATCTTTGAACCGAATCATTTGAATCATTTTACTAGGGAAGCAGACTGGGTGAAATGACTAGCAGGACAGGACTTTCCCTGCACTGTACATTCTGTATGTGCCTGTTTCTTCCAGACAGACATCCACTGTGAACTGCATCTTTCATTGTGATGATCCGGATGATTCGATTCACAAAAAAGATCCGGATCAAATGAACGATTCATTCATGATCTGGACAACACTAGGAGTCCAGGTTACGTCACCACAGTGCAGTGAATATGAATTAGCCATGTGGCTAGTCACTGAGCATGTGCAAGCAGTCTAACGCAGCTAAAGCCCAGTATAACGCACAGCATGCTGCACTTTCATTCAATGTGTAGCGTTACAATGTAACGCAACGTGGGCACTGTGAACAGCCCATTGATTTTTCATTACTGTGCGGTGGGCTGCGTTACTGGCTGCTCTAACGTGCGCCTGTAACGTCCCACTGTGAAAGCAGCCAAGGTTCATGGAGAGTGAAGTCTAGGGTACCAGAATATCTGTGCCTACAGGCTCCTGTTATGTAAATCCGGGCCTGTGTATACACTGTATAGGTATACACTAGGGATGGTCGGAAATGCCAATTTCCGAATCCGCGGTAAATCCGCATTCCGCCATTGCCAATTACCGATTCCGCTTTCCGCCCGACTTTAACATCGATTTTCTTTTAAAAACTTTTTTTGCATCTTGTTCACAAGGTTCTGTTTAATAAACCCTGAAAATTTGGTGTTTCTAGGACTTACATGGGCTTTGCTATTAACCGCTAAAGTTGGCTGATTTTTACTGTAATGTAAAATGCAGAAAATAGGCAGATGCAGATTTTCTGCATTTCACATTACAGTAAAAATCCGCCGACTTTAGCGGTTAATAGCAAAGCCCCCGTAAGTCCTAGAAACACCAAATTTTCGGGGTTTATTAAACAGAATCTTGTGAACAAGATGCAAAATTTTTTTTTCAAAAAGACCTTATAGTTTTGAGAAAATCAATGTTAAAGTCGGGTGAAATTTCCGTGATTTCCGGCGGAAATTTCCGCGATTTCCGGCGGAAATCCGCCTACCGCATTTGCATTACCGATTTCCGCATTCCGATGCGGAAATGCAATTTCCGGTCGGAATTTCGGAAATTGCATTTCCGCGGAATCCAAATGAGCATCCCTAGTATACACTATATATACTGCATATATAAACAGTATGCATTACATTCACTAAGCATTATCACTAAGGATGGTCAGTGAGATGCAAATCGCTCCGAGTTGATGTATGATTATGCTAATACATTATGCAAATGTCTGCCACTTTAGGCCTCTTTTCCATGGACTGTTAGTCAGTGAAATGCCTCTCAAAGGGCTGATGCACACCAAGGGCTGGATTCACAAAAGCAGATAACTGCTATCACGCGATCTGACGCTTGCGAAGGTTTCCATGCGTAAAGGATTACTTTGCGTAATAAACGAACATTTGCGCATGATCACGTGCGTGTTTCATACAAATGTTCGTTTATCACGCAAAGTAATGCTTTATGCACGCAAACCTTCACGCGCCAAATCGGGTGATAACTGCCGTGATAGCAGCTATCATGTTTTTGTGAATCCAGCCCCAAGAGCAGTTCTGAGCGTTTTTTAAAACCCTTTTGGGGAGAAAACCAATTGGCTAATGTTAGCCAATGGGCTGGAGCACACCAGAGCGGTTCGTTTTTCCCTCATACGCAAACTCGGGTCCTGCAGCTTTTTTCAGTTTTTTTTGAGACGTTTCTGCCTCAATGTAAAGTATAGGAAAGTGAAAAACCGCTCTGAAAAACGCTAGATCAGAGCGGTTTTCCAGGCGTTTTTGCTACAGAAGCTGTCCAGTAACAGCTTTACTGTAACAAAATAACAAATCTGCTACACACAAACGCTCCGAAAAAATGCTAGGCATGTTTAGAAAATCTCTCGGTACTTATCCGTTAGCCGGGTGCATCCTCTAGGTGGCGACAAAACTCCACCAGCGTTACATCTTTCCCTACTATCCATGTCGGCCTGGAGGGGGAATAGTAATTAGCGCCACCTGCCGGATGTGCCCGGCTAACTTATAAGTACCAATCTCTCTAAAAATGCCTAGAATCACTTTGAAAACAGCTTCAAAAACCGCTAGCAGTTTTTGGTGTGCACTGGCCCAAACTCTCCCATCTGCTTGCTGCTGCCTGGTAACTGCTCACTGCTGCCTGTTAACTGCTTGTTAAGCACACAATTCAACTGTTCATGGAAAAGAGGTCTCAGGAAGCAAGCAGTTGCCAGGCAGCAGCAAGCAGTTGAGAGAGTTTTAGAGGCATTTCACTGCCCATGTACTGTCCATGGAAAAGAGGCCTTGCTGAGCTTCGCCAAGGTGGCATGCAGAATTTACATCTCATTGACTGGCCCTAATTATCACTTGTGTTAGGCCTCCTTTCCACAGACTGTTGAGCTGTGTGCTCGGCAATCAGTTACCAGGCAGTAGAGAGCAGTTGTCAGAGTCTGAGAGGCATTTCACTGCCTATCAACAGTTCATGGAAAGTAGGCCTTAAAACAAGAAAATTTTAAAAACTGGTTAATCAAATATATTTTTTTTAAATGCAAGTTTAAAAAAGCCGTTACTGGATGGAAACACTGAATTATGCAGCAAATTCGGAAACTGTGAGGTAAATACCTCATGAATATTAATCACAATGCATAGGGCATGCAGTATTAAGCTCCATCTACACCATACAATTCCACCCGCGATCGATCAAATTGAATTGGATCGATTAAATCCGACATGTCCGATCGGGATTTGATTGGTAGTAAGCTGTGCAGAGGCGCCAAAAGAATAAAAGTATGCTAAAAAAGTTTAAAATATTCGGGTGGCGGCGGTGGACCGGTCACTCCAAAAAGGACACGATATTTGTCACTTGAGGAACAGACAATTTAATTTAATACTCCACAATTAATTCGCAACGCGTTTCACGGGCACAATCCCGCTTCATCAGGCAATAGACATACGGAGTATCACTAAAAAAAACGACAGAGATGGAAGCATGTCAACGAACTGCAGTGTACATCTAGTTGTACATATAATAGTGGTACATGATTATTTCTGAGTGAACACGTATATGGTGTAATATACATGCATACATAATTGACATGAGTAACATAAGTGGTGAGGTGGAGAGGGGTAGTGGGGTAAAGCAAGAGTATTGATAGGTTTAGTATGGGTAAAAGATAGTGACCAGGTGGATGGGGGTTTATTTATATGTCTGGAAAATGCAAATAAAGTGTAATACGGTAAATGGGGGAGAAAAGTACTGCATGTGAAAATAGATAGCTGTAAGATGGTTGTGGTAGGCAATGTATGTATTAATACAATGCAGAAGTAAGTATGTAGTGGCCAGGTAATCAGGTACATGGGAGGAGGGGGAAAAAAATTGAACCAGTGTATAAAGAGTGGGGGGGAAAAGAAGGGGAGAAATAGACAATAAGGACTAGCAGGTGCAAGAAGGTATTATATAGAGAGATGAGTGGAGAGTATTATAAAAAATTATAGATAGGACTCACCGGCTAGACGTCCAAAACACGCTTGGCACCTCTCTACCAGTGTGTCAGCGTGGGACTTGTTATGTAGCCGTAGCGTGCATTTCCGGGGTCAAGCTGGGGGGTGACGTTTGGCCAATCAGACTGTGTGGGAGGCGGGGATGGGCTGATGAACATCGCTGCGTGCGACTCAGAGGCCGCGTTAGAGCCGCGCAGCTGGGTGGGCGGAGCGGTATACAGGAAGCGTCTAGCCAACCCTGGCTACGGCGCTTCTGCGTGCATAGGGACAAGGCTGGAACAACAAAACCAAGCTTTATCATACTCTTTTTTTAGAATTACCAGCCTCTCTATCACAAACCATGCTAGCCACTCAACTGCCCAGCCCCATCTCAACCCGCTCCCTGTTACAACCCACATCCAAGAAAACGAAACGCCCACTGTCCGACTTAGAAAACGAGGATGTAGAGGGAAAAGAAAAAAGAAACAAACGATAACACATCAACCCCCTACTGCTTACCCTGCCCCCACTCCAGAGACCAAAAGAAGCATTTTTAACCTCTCCAGCCACATCCTCACAAAGCACGAGACCGGCCTGCTAGAAAAAGGCCTATCGTTTTGCCCCACCAACCAATCCAATCTATTCGAATTATTTAGTGATCTCAATACCTACGTCCGCAAACTCACCCTCAAAAGACATTTTGCCATCAAAAAACTTAATACCACACCACCACCTCCTGATTCAACTGAGCTCATCATTACTAACAATGATTCACTCCCCATAGTATCCATATCCTCAATTGAGACAGAAAAATACATAAATACCAAACTCAAAGGTCGCTCACGTTTCTATCCCACCGCCTCCAAAGGGAACTATATCGACACCTTTTATGCCCTAGTTTTAAATGACCTACAAAACCTCAGTATTCCAGACACCACCTCCACCTCCAACCTGTCCTTATCTGAAAAATCATCCCTCAGAACCCTACGTAATAACCATAGTATTGTCATAAAACCAGCTGATAAAGGAGGAGGGATTGTCATCCTAGACAAAGTAAGTAGACTACCTGAAGGAATCATACCGACTATTAAATGACCCCAGACACTATAAGCTACTGCAGTCAGACCCCACCCAGGATATTAATAGGACCCTTAAAAGTTTCATTAATGACGCCCTAATCAATAACATCATCACCAAAAATGAGAGGAATTTCATCATTAACCATCATCCCAAAACTCCATTTTTTTTACTATCTACCAAAAATTCACAAAAACCTTCATCAACCACCTGGCAGACCTATCATCTCCGGCATCGATTCCATCACCAGCAACTTATCCAGATTCATTGACACACACCTACAGCCCCATGTCCAGGCCCTACCCTCGTTTCTCAAAGACTCCCAACACCTTATACAATTTATACAATCCACAGTCTGGCAAGAGGACTTCATCTGGCTCACTTGCGATGTAACATCTCTATATACAAACATACCACACTCCTTTGGACTTACTGCTCTAAAATACTACCTTGAATCTAATATCCTCATGCCACAAATACAACAATCATTTATAATCCAATGTACAGAATTCATTCTCAACAACAATATCTTCACATTTCAAGACAATATTTACCATCAGGTCAGCGGAGTATCAATGGGGAGCTTGTTCTCCCCCTCATATGCTAATCTAACTATGGGTTTTCTTGACCACATCAAAATGTACCATAACAACCCGTTTTCCAACAATATCATCTTCTTTAAGAGATACATAGACGACCTAATTTTCATATGGAAGGGCCCCGCAGAACTCATCCCTTCCTTTCTAGAATACCTCAACAATAACCCCGCAGGTCTCCAATTCACCTCCCACCATGATCAAGTTTCAATAGAATTTCTAGATCTCATCCTCTACACGGACTTGCAACACATTAAAACCAAAACCTTCTTCAAACCGGTAGATGCCAACAACTATATTCATTACGACAGCTTCCATCACCGCCCCTGGACTAAAAATATCCCATATAGCCAATACAAAAGAATTTACCGTAACTGCACAGACGTGCAACAATACAATATCCAATCAAAAATGCTCACAACCAAGTTTACTGATCGAAAATACCCTAAGAAACTGTTAAAAGACGCACAATTCAAGGCAAAGACTCATTTCCCACCCATACCCCCCTCTAATACACAGACAAACGACACACCCCGTTTTATCACCAAATCCTGTTCTCAACACCGTTCCATCCGCGACATTCTAAACAACAGATGGGAGATTCTCCTTCAAGACCCTCACCTACGTTCCATCATCCCAAAAAAACCCACCATCACTTACAGACGTGCTCCCAACCTCCGGGGCCTTCTAGCCCCCAGCCAATTACGCCAACTACCCCTAGTCATCACACGTCCTCCTTCCACCCAGATATTAGGTAGTGCACCCTGCAATCACAAAAAATGTCTAGCTTGCCAATTCGTCAATAGTACCACATCATTCTTCTCTACCATCACCAGTACAGAATATCTAATAAAAGATACCATCACCTGCGATTCCAAATATATCATTTACATCATCTCATGCCCCTGTCGGCTGCAGTATGTGGGCAGGACTACCCAACCAGCCAGGAGTAGAGTGGGGCAGCACAAAAGAAACATTTTGAATACATACCCCTTACACAGTGTATCACGCCACTTTTCCACTCACCACAACAACAATCCTCAACTATTCCGTATTACTTTCATTGAATCTATTCCGCACAACCGCTCCGACCCTTTTGACTCCCTGAAAAAACGAGAAATGTATTGGATCCAAATCCTTAGAACCCTTACTCCAGAGGGTCTAAATGAAGTTCTGGAAAAAATTTACTAACCCAATTACCATTAGTATACAGTTTCTCTTTTTATTTGTCCTCTCGGTTTTATCATGCATTATCGTTTGTTTTTAGCCTCTATATTTGAGGTATATTTTTATGATATCTTTTTATGATATTTTTATGATATCTTTATATATGTCTTATTTCTTTTTTATACTTAATATGTTTTATGTATATAATTAATTTGATGCGTAAAAACACAGGTATACACATACATAGCCTATTTATTTATTTATTGAGATATGCACGCATATAGGATGTGTTAGCAGGAATGTATGGATAAGTTTTATGTACATATATATACACAATTTTTTATTATCAGAATCAGAATCAGAATCACTTTATTCGCCAAGTGCGACAGGCGCCGCACCCGGAATTATTTGTGGACACAGGCGTATTGGCAGGTGCAAACAGTGCAAGTAACATTACACATAGTACAATTTAAAAAGACATTTCAAACATAGCAAATGACACATAGAGCGGTTTACGCTGTATTAAGCAGAGATGACCATGAGAGAGTGTCAGCCTATGGTGCCCGAGGTGCAGAAGGGGATTAGGAGATGGCATTGGGGAGAGGGTCTGAGTTGAGAAGAGTTATCGCTTGAGGGAAGAATGTGTTCCTACGCCTGGTGGTTTTGGTGTAGATGGACCTATAGCGACGTCCCGAGCGAAGGGGACTGAAAAAGTGATTGCCAGGGTGGGAGGGATCGAGTGTGATTCTATTTGCCCTGGACCTAATTCTGGATGTGTGGAGAAGGTCCAGGGGTGGCAGGGGCGTCCCAATGATCTTCTCAGCCACATTGATTACTCTCTGGAGTTTGAGCCTATCCTTTGCATTTGCTCCCGAGTACCAGACAATGATGGAGGAGCAAAGGACAGATCATTCATCATCATCTGTTATTATTGTCTATGTTGATGTAAACCCTCGGATTTCCTTGTTCCCCCCCCCCCCTCCCCGTTATCCTCCCCCCTCCCCTTCCTATACCTACAAGCATACACACCTAAAAATAATTTCCATGTGTGTATACAGGTCTCTATAGACACACACATTGGGCTCTATTCTCAATGAGTTTCCGCATGCGGTAAAGTACATGCGGGAAGTTTGCACCCAAAATACCGGCAAGTTGGGATTCTCAAAATGTTCCGCATGTTTTTTCCGCATGCGGAAAAAGTGTGATAAAAGTGCGGGATTCATGCGGTAAAATTTCCGCAAAAGTCGGTATTTTCCGCAATAAAAGATCAATTCTCAAAGATGTTCAGGCGCATCATTTCTTCGTTAATTACCGAATTTTTATCACCTACAAGAAGTAGGTGATATATTCCGCATCCCATTGACTGTAATGAAGTGTGGAGGCTTAAGGGCTGTGCTTGGTGGACTTTAACTTTTTTTTTTTAAACACTTTTTCATGCGACCTTTTTACCGCATGATTCCCGCATGAATAATGCCTGTTTCCGCATCTTTTTTCCCGCATGCGGAAAACATGCGGAAAATGTTAGTGAATGCTGAAAAAATGCGGAGTTTACCGCTGGCGGGAATTTACCGGTAAAATTTTGCGGTACTTTTGGCTCTTTGAGAATAGAGCCCAATGTACCTTGTAATATAATTATCAACCACTGGGTGGCATCAACCCACCATCACATCAAATAGTAATCTATTTCTACAGTTCCTCGTAGCCTTACGGCTTATACATTTGTTCATTAGGATTAGTTTCTTAATATTCTCTCCCCCCCCCCCCCCCCCCCCCTTATCTCTCACATCCCTCTATATTTTCCAACTGGGATGTTGTCCCTTCTTTTTTCCCCCCTCTGATTTATTTGAACTTTCGATGGGCACAATGCCCACATCCAACATGGCGCACCCATACTCCTGCGCGCACAGCGCAGGAGATTCCCACCACCCGCACAGCCTTGTCCCTATGCACGCAGGGTTGGCTAGACGCTTCCTGTATACCGCTCCGCCCACCCAGCTGCGCGGCTCTAACGCGGCCTCTGAGTCGCACGCAGCGATGTTCATCAGCCCATCCCCGCCTCCCACACAGTCTGATTGGCCAAACGTCACCCCCCAGCTTGACCCCGGAAATGCACGCTACGGCTACATAACAAGTCCCACGCTGACACACTGGTACAGAGGTGCCAAGCGTGTTTTGGACGTCTAGCCGGTGAGTCCTATCTATAATTTTTTATAATACTCTCCACTCATCTCTCTATATAATACCTTCTTGCACCTGCTAGTCCTTATTGTCTATTTCTCCCCTTCTTTCCCCCCCCACTCTTTATACACTGGTTCAATTTTTTTCCCCCTCCTCCCATGTACCTGATTACCTGGCCACTACATACTTACTTCTGCATTGTATTAATACATACATTGCCTACCACAACCATCTTACAGCTATCTATTTTCACATGCAAGTACTTTTCTCCCCCATTTACCGTATTACACTTTATTTGCATTTTCCAGACATATAAATAAACCCCCATCCACCTGGTCACTATCTTTTACCCATACTAAACCTATCAATACTCTTGCTTTACCCCACTACCCCTCTCCACCTCACCACTTATGTTACTCATGTCAATTATGTATGTATGTATATTACACCATATACGTGTTCACTCAGAAATAATCATGTACCACTATTATATGTACAACTAGATGTACACTGCAGTTCGTTGACATGCTTCCATCTCTGTCGTTTTTTTAGTGATACTCCGTATGTCTATTGCCTGATGAAACGGGATTGTGCCCGTGAAACGCGTTGCGAATTAATTGTGGAGTATTAAATTAAATTGTCTGTTCCTCAAGTGACAAATATCGTGTCCTTTTTGGAGTGACCGGTCCACCGCCGCCACCCGAATATTTTAAACTTTTTAGCATACTTTTATTCTTTTGGCGCCTCTGCACGGCTTACTATCAGAGTTTTCCACCCTGGTGGAAGGGTGTTGTACCCTCCTTTCCTTCTACAGAGAGCGACATCTTAATCCTGAGTGGGGACAGGTTTAATCTCCCCACCTGCCTATACAGTGGTTGCCTATGTGGTAACCCACGTTTGTAAATATATTACTTACTTGACAATTACACTTCTGGTTCCAATACGTACTACACTATATCGGGCTCTCGGTTTTTTCTTTTTATATCGGGATTTGATTGGTAGTGTGGTCGATTTTGCGTAGTTATCAATGCAAAATCGACTACACTACCGTTCGAATCCCGATTGGACATGTCGGATTTAATCAATCCAATCAAATTTGATCCAATTGAATTTGATCGATCGTGTGTGGAATTGTATGGTGTAGATGGGGCTTTACAGTAGAGATGTGTGGTATTTATCTCCAGCCAGGAGCTGTCAGATAACAGTCATTTGTGAGGGTATAGAGAGGGGAGAGAGAGAAAGGAGGATACAGCCAGGAAAGAAAATTACACTATTAAGGAGAATCAGGCCTGGAACCCACTATGAATCGCTGCAGCGCTTTAAAATTGCTACAGTGCGTTGTGCAGCGATTCCCTGTACAGCGCTTCCAATTTGTGATTCTTTTTTTTTTTTAAATAAAACTTTATTATACTTACCCGGCGTCCTTCTTTCATCCGTAGCCCTGCCCCCTAAAGGAAGAGGCCATAGGTGCTTCTCTAGGACCAATCAGAGAAGCGCCTGTGACCTCTTCCTTTAGGGGCGGAGCTAGGAACGGAAGAAGGAAATCAAGACACTGAGTAAGTATTTAAAGTTTTATTCACAGCGCGATCACTCGGCCCCCCAAAGCACTGCATAATCGCTTTGATAAGTAATTTATGCAGCACTTATATAGTTTGCATTGAGCGCTAATGCGGTCAAAATGCTGCATGTCCTGCGATTACGAGAACCCCTAATTTCAATCGCGCTAATGGGTTCCCCCTCACTAACTTAGGCCTTTTTCCCACGGACTGTTATACTGTGTGCTCAGCAAGTAGTTACCAGGCTGTAGCGAGCAGTTACCAGGCTGTAGCAAGCAGTTACCAGGCAGCAGTGAGCAGTTACCACCAGGTAGCAGTGAGCAGTTATGAACGTTTGCAAGGCTTTTCATTGCCTATTAACTGCCCGTGGAAAAAGAGGCCTGAAGCCTCTTTTCCACAGACTGTTGATAGGCAGTGAAATGCCCCTCAAACTCTCACAACTGCTCACTGTTGCCTAGTAAGGGCTTGCTGAGCACACAGTTCAACAGTGCGTGGAAAAGGCCTCTTTTCCACGCACTGTTGAACTGTGTGCTCAGCAAGCCCTTACCAGGCAGCAGTCACCAGGCAGCAGTGAGCAGTCACCAGGCAGCAGTGAGCAGGCAGCAGTGAGCAGTCACCAGGGCCGGATTTCTGGCAAGCCAACCTAGGCCATTGCCTAGGGCGCCAGAATTTCAGCAGTGTTTGGGGCGGCTGAAGGGCAGGAAAGTGCGTGCAGTGCAGACAGGTGTGTTGGGAGTAAACAACATCAAAGTGCCCAGCCGCCAGCTGAAGCCTCCACTGCACCTCCTCCTGCTGTAAGCAGCCAGACCAGATCTGTCCTCTTCCGCCCTGCATTGTTTGCAAATGAGAAGCAGCAGGCGGCGGACAGGCTGAGTCAGGTGGCACATGACTCGCTTGTGTGGCAGCGGGAGATGAAAGATCCCTGCGGAGCACTGGGAGTATGGAGGGATAGTGGTGCAGCCTCTGCACTTTCCCCAGCACCAGTCTATTTCTGCAGGGCAGGGTGTGAGTCCAACAAACTGTGCGAGCCGGCCCCGCAGGTGATGATTTCTAGCCTCCGTACAAGCCGGGTAGGTTCTTTTGATCTTGGTTGCAGAGGCTTCTTCTTATCTACCTCTCCGTGCACGCTGTACTTCCTTCCTCCTCCAACAGGTCTGCTCGTCTCTCCGCCCCTCCCCCATGGCATTGTGGTAGTATGGAGCTGTTCCGAGCAGACCTGCTGGGGGAGGAATGAAATAGTGCCTGCCTGCACGAAGAGGTAAACATGAAAGAGTCAGCAAAGCAGCCAGCATTGCACAGGGTGACGGAGAATAGAGGCTGTCGTGCAAATTGAAACCAAAGTTTGAGCAACTCTACATTTATCACAGGAGCATTATTACACTGAATGAGAAATCATGCTGCAGCCTCTCCTCCTCAGGTTATGCAGCACAGACTCTGCAGGCAGCGTCAGGAATGTGAGGCTTAGAGCACTGACAGGCTGCTGCTCAGCTCTACACATCTTATGCCTGCTTGTCTTGCATTGCTGGTGTCTGAAAGTTTCTCACACTGGTCAAGGCAATGTTTGTTTGGGGAGAGAAATGGAAACACTGGGGGCTCAGGCGCTGTTTCTCTGTGTGTGTTGTGTGATATTGGTGGGGGACTGTAAAAAGGCAGAATGTTTTTCGTCTACAGCTGGCATATACTTGTAATAACTAAGGCTGACATAATAGTTGTAGTATTGCATTTCCCACTCTCTCTCTTCTCTCCCTCTAGGCTTGCTTCCCACCATTCCTCTAATCTTTATGCCCACTTGTCCTGTCTCATACTGCACTTGCTATGTTGCTTTCTCTACCCATTTTCAGTTTCATGCTCTGTCAGCACTATCTGTAAATGTCTTCCAATGTATTTAGTAACACTAACATCTTCTGCAGCACTTTACAGAGCACATAGTCATGTCACTGACTGTCCTCAGATGAGCTCACACTCTGATCCTACCACAGTCATAGTCTAATGTCCTACCATATTATTATTATTATTATTATGTATTTATATAGCACTGACATCTTCTGCAGCACTTTACAGAGCACATAGTCATGTCACTGACTGTCCTCAGATGAGCTCACAATCTAATCCTACCATAGTCATAGTCTAATGGCCTACCATATTATGATTATTATTATTATGTATTTATATAGCACTGACATCTTCTGCAGCACTTTACAGAGTACATAGTCACGTCACTGACTGTCCTCAGAGGAGCTCACACTCTAATCCTACCATAGCCATAGTGTAATTTCCTACCATATCATTATTATGTATTTATATAGCAGTGACATCTTCTGCAGACCTTTACAGAGTACAGAGTAATGTCACTGACTGTCCTCAGAGGAGCTCACAATCTAATCCCTACCATAGTCATAGTCTAATAATAATAATCCGAACATTTGTATAGCGCTTTTCTCCTGTTGGACTCAAAGCGCTCAAGAGCTGCAGCCACTGGGACACGCTCAAGAGGCCACCCTGCAGTGTTAGGGAGTCTTGCCTTGAACTCCTTACTGAATAGGTACTTGCCCTAGCCAGGATTCGAACCCTGGTCTCCCATGTCAAAGGCAGAGCCCTTAACCAGTACACTATCCAGCCACCACTAATGTCCTACCATATCATTATTATGTATTTATATAGCACTGACATCTTCTGCATCACTTTACGAAGTACATAGTCATGTCACTGACCTCAGACGAGCTCACAATCTAATCCCTACCATAGTCTAATGTCCTACCATATTATTATTATGTATTTATATAGCCCTGACATCTTCTGCAGCACTTTATAGAGTACATAGTCATGTCACTGAATGTCCTCAAAGGAAATCGCAATCTAATTTTAGCCATAGTCAGGGTCTAATGTCCTATCATATTTTTATTTTGTATTTGAATAGCACTTGCGTCTTCTGCAGCACTTTACAGACTACGTAGTCATTTCCCCACCTACCTGGAGGAGTTCAAAATCTTATCCCTACCACAGTCATAGTTAGGTCAATTTTGAACAGGCTTCATTTAGATGTCTGTTGGGGGGGGGGGGGGGGGGCCTGGTGATAGCTGGCCTAGGGTGTTGAAAAGTATAAATCCGGCCCTGGCAGTCACCGGGCAGCAGTGAGCAGTCACCGGGCAGCAGTGAGCAGTCACCGGGCAGCAGTGAGCAGTCACCGGGCAGCAGGCAGCAGTGAGCAGTCACCAGGCAGCAGTGAGCAGTCACTAGTGAGCAGTTACCAGGCAGCAACAAGCAGTTTCCTGGCAGCAGCAGGCAGTTGTGAGAGTTTGAGAGGCATTTCACTGCCTATCAACAGTCCGTGGAAAAGAGGCCTAAAAGAGGGTCAATAAATGCTAATAATAATTGAGACACTGCACATTTTTTTGCAGCTTAGAACAGGACCAATCAAATGCAGATGGCAATGATTGTGATTGGTCTAATTTCAGGCTGCATAAAATGTGTATCAGCTGAGATATTAGCATGTCATTCTCTAGTGATGGCTGAGCCAGACTGGCAGCGGGGAGAGGGGATTGCAGCCAACACAGGAATTTACATTCAGGATTTCAAGTAAAACATCTTTACCCTCACAGATCTTTATATCCCTTTTTCTGTAGTATTAAAGCCAGGACCGGATTTACCATAAGGCAATGTAGGCATGTGCCTACAGGCGTCTGATGATGGAGGAGCAGCTCACTCCCCTTCCTGAGTGCCTCCCTCCTTCCTTCTCTATGCAGAGTCTTGATGAGAGTTTAAATGAGGGATTACTCACCCTGCTCTGGGCATTCCATTAAAGGGAACCCGAGGTGAGAATAATATTGAGGCTGCCATATTTATCTCCTTTTAAGCAATACTGGCTGCCGTGCTGGTCCTTTGCCTCTGATTCTTTCAGCCATAGACCCTGAACAAGCATGCAGCAGGTCAGGGGTTTCTGACAATATTGTCAGAACTGACAAGATTAGCTGCATGCTTGTTTCTGGTGTAATTCAGTTCACTACTGCAGCCAAATAGATCAGCAGGGCTGCCAGGCAACACGTATTGTTTAAAAGGAAATAAATATGGCAGCCTCCATATCACTCTCACCTTGGGTTCACTTTAACAAAAGCTCCCTTCAGTCACCTTTAGCTACTTAATACTGTGGTTTCCCTAACTACCTAATACTTGAGAGCACCGCTAGCTACTTAAAGGGTACTTCTGGCTACCTAATACTAAGGGGCATCTGTAGCTACCTATGACTGGCAAGGGAAGTAGGGAAAAGTGACAGCTGGGCCAGTCAGCACACTTGTGGTGCGTTTTGGAGGGGGTTTGTAGGATCATGGAGCGTGAAGTCTAAGGTGCCATGACATCTGTGCCTATAGGATCCTTTGAGGTAAATCCAGGCCTGATTATAGCAATATAATATATACATGTCAGTCAATAATAATTGGTAATTGTATCACATCTGGCTTCCATTCTTCACGTCCTGCAATAAGGAAGCAATACAGTATGAATCCTCAATATAAAGAATAAAATACAACCAATAATCCTGAACAAACACACACTTGCAGTTGTTTTAGGGCCCACATGCAAATATAACTTTTATTCCAAACTTCATGAATAGACATATCACGGGCACGATATATAAAATCCATGTCACAAAAGTGTGCAGTAGAGTAAGTAGACTACTACTGCGGCTAACATAACACACCCAAATAAACAAGATTTTTGCTTCTACATATCCAGCAGGCGTGTGAATTAAAGGACACCTGTAGTGGAAGGTATATGAAGGCTGCCATATGTATTTCCTTTTAAACAATACCAGTTACCTCACAGCCCGCTGGTCTATTTGTTTGCAGTAGTGTCTGCATAACACCAGAAACAAGCATGCAGCTAATCTTGTCAGATCTGACAATAATGTCAGAAACACCTGATCTGCTGCATGCTTGTTCAGGGTATATGGCTGAAAGTATTAGAGGCAGAGAATCAGCAGGGCTGCCAGGCAACTAGTATTGTTTAAAAGGAAACAAATATGGCAGCCTCCATATACTGTACCTCTCACTACAGTTGTCCTTTAAAGCAAACCTGAACTGAAAATGAAAAGTCAAAATAAGCATACACGAGTCATACTTACCTCCTGTGTAGTCTACTCCTCAATCTCTTTCTCCTCTCCTGCGTCCTGTTTGTCCACTAATATCAATGGAATTCTCCGTCCTCCATTTTGAAAATGGCCATTACCCCCTAATAGCTTCCTGGTCAGCACACTGTTACACTGTAACATCGCCCATTTGAGCCATAGGGAGATATAGACATTACATTGCACATTCAGTTGTAACTGACAGCTGCTGATATACAACTGACAGCAACTGATATATATTCACTTCTGACAAAATATTGTCAGAACTGAAAGGGATCATTGTAAAAAGAAAAAGGTGAGCTTCTGAGAGGAACTGACATTGAGGTTAGTATGCAATATTCATTTGCAGGTACATCATGTGTTTATTTTAAATAATTTTCCTCGCTTCAGGTTCCCTTTAAAGGAACTCCGAGCAGTGCAGAAACTATGGAAAGATGCATATCATTTTAAAGCTCTCTTTCTCCTCTTTCCAATGATATATAAACTGCCGCCCTACGCCTTTTAGTTTTCGCTATTTTCGCGATTGAAATTGCTGCGGCCGCGATTTCGATCGCGAAAGTAGAGAAAACTAAAAGGCGTAGGGCGACGATTTAGGTGTCGTCAGAAAGAGGAGAAAGAGAGCTTTAAAATGATACCCATCTTTCCATAGTTACATTGTATTACACAGGGCGACGTTTTCTCAGTCAGCAGCTCCATTCAGCAGAAAAAGTCGCCCTGTGTAATACAATGTAACTATGGAAAGATGGGTATCATTTTAAAGCTCTCTTTCTCCTCTTTCTGACGACACCTAAATCGTCGCCCTACGCCTTTTAGTTTTCTCTATTTTCGCGATCGAAATCGCGGCCGCGGCAAGTTCAATTGTGAAAATAGCAAAAACTAAAAGGCGTAGGGCGGCAGTTTATATTTCATTGGAAAGAGGAGAAATAGAGCTTTAAAATGATCTGCATCTTCCCATAGTTTCTGCACTGCTCGGAGTCCCTTTAAGCCCCTCTGCTGGTATCAAGGCCAATTTATTTATTTATTTTTATTTATTGTATTTATAAAGCGCCAACATATTACGCAGCGCCAATCTTCTAGAGGGGTTCCTACATGTACAATGAACGTATCCACGATTGAACATATGTCTGATATAGGATAAAAAGCCCAGGAACAGACCTACTTTTACATTTTGCCCAGCCTTGTGAGCTCCTCATAAGATGGTTATCAGCCTGATTGAGCGACTTCCATCTTTATGCTGTGCATTGTATGTTGTGTGCAGAGACACAGGGGGAATATGCTGATGCCCCCTCCCCCCATGTCAGACAGCACTCTATCAGGTTAGGGGTCATGGCCCTCAGGTAAGTTTGTTCTCAGGATTTTTATGCTGTACAAGACATATCCAATCGTGGATACATCCACTGTATGTGTGTGATGCGGCTGCATTCACCACTAGGCATGGGCGAACATTCGGATTCAGGTGAATCCGGATAGTTGCTATCCGGATTCACCCAGTAATGCTGGGCGGGGAGGGTCAAGCTTACCCTTCTGACGTCTTTTTTGTCCATCCCGCGTCACCTCCCATGATGCGTTCCACTCGGCGCTCACGTGACTACAAACACTTCCTCCTTCCGGGTTGAAGGAGGAAGTGTTTGTAGTCACGTGAGCGCCGAGTGGAACGCATTGTGGGAGGCGACGAGGGACTGACAACGAAGACGTCAGAAGGGTAAGCTTGACCCCCCGCCCAGCCCACACAGCATTACTGGGTGAATCCGGATAGCAACAATCCAGATTCACCCGAATCTGAATGTTTGCCCATGCCTGTTCACCACTAGCGTAGAGACCCCTTCTAGGAGATTGGACTTGATGCTGGCAGAGTGGCTTAACCCACAAGCCTGCTAGACATGTGGCACCAACAATCTCAGTTATTGTGGGATGTTATGTTGGCCTCTGGCTATCTGTGGGTTTTGAGCCGAGGTCCCTTTACATTTTTTTGCTCTGTGTATTTGTCCAGCTTGATGATCATATGATGGTTATTAACCTGATTGATTGTCTACCATTTTTTTTTCCTGATGGAATGACTCATTCTGCCGACTCTCATTGGGTGACCCCTTCTGCTGACCCCTGATGCTGGGACCACTCCTGCTGACCCCGGATGGGGTGAACTCTCCTGCCCGACCCCTGTTGGGGGTGACCTCTCCTGCCCGACCCCTGATGGGTTGGCCCCTCCTGCCGACTTCTGATGGGGGGACCCCTCCTGCTGACCACTGATGGGGGACCTTTCCTGCTGACCCCTAATAGGGGGACCCCTCCTGTTGACCACTGATGCGGGGACCCCTCCTGCCCGAACCCCTGATAGGGGGCTCCACAGATACATTGTAAACCCCTCTTTCTTATTTTTTTCAAAAATGTTTTATTAGGTTTTCCACAATTTTTAAACCATGCAGTTCACATTTTTTTTTTTTACAGGAGAAAAATCACTACCACTATCATTAGTAACAAAATATGATGGTTATTAACCTGATTGAGTGAATACCATTTTTCTCCCAATGGAATGACTCCTCCTGCCGACTCTCCTGGGGTGACCCCTTCTGCTGATCCCTGATGGGGTGACCACTCTTGCCTGACCCCCGATGGGAGACTACTCCTGCCTGACCCCTGAAGGTGGACCACTCCTGCTGACTCCTGATGGGGGACCACTCCTGTTGACCCCTAATGGGGGACAACTTCTGCTGACCCCTAATGGAGGACTACTCCTGCCTGACCGCTGATGGGGTGACCTCTCCTGCCGACCAGGGATGCTCATCACGTATTAATAACGAGTAACCACGGTGGTTACTCGTGATTCAAATTAGCTTTAATTGCCGCAGCTGAGCGGGTAGATGCGGTGGGGTTAATTACCCATAATGCCGCTCTCCGCCCAGCGTTTCAATGAGCTTGCATCCGTCCTAATGGCCGCGTTGCAAGCCTCGCTATGGAGCACTTCCTCCTTCCGGTCACTTTTCTTCACTCACTTAGGATCATCTTAGGTATAGGTCTTTGGACCAAATACGGATCAGGGATTGAGGGCTACATTGCTGGTCCACATACCCTTCTTTATAGATTCCCCACCAGGGTTGCTCTTCCGGACCTCGTGATCATGGGTTGTTTTTCATGAATCAGAACTCAAATTCGATTTCAAAGATCGATACCGATCTCAAATTCGAATGTATCCGGATTTTACACTCTAATTCGGCCGTGATCACGGGTGTTGTGACTCGTGATCACGGTGTGATTACCCATTATTAACAGCCAACCCCCCCCGACTTTAAGGGTTAATAGCAAAGCCCCCTTAAATGCCAGAATCACCAAATTTGCAGGTTATGTTAAAGGAGCGATCCAAGGTTAAAAAAAAAAGTTCCACTTACCTGGGGCTTCCTCCGTCCTGTGCCCCCGCCGTAGCTCCTGCATCTCCCGGTCCTCTTCGCCGGCGGAGCGTCGGGTTCCAGGTTGGCTTCATCTGCGCTCCACCGCAGGGGGTCAAGTGGTCCGGCCGACGACATCTGGACGCTACTGCACAGACGCAGAACTACTGCGTTTGCGCAGTAGCGTCCAGATGACGTCGGCCGGACCTCTTGACCCGCGTGGTGGAGCGCAGAAGAGGCAGACCCAGGACCCGACCTGGAGAGGTCGGCTCCGCTGGCAAAGAGGACCGGGAGACGCAGGAGCTGCGGCGGGGGCAAAGGACGGCCCCAGGTAATTTGGAACTTTTTTTTTTTTTAACCTTGGATCACTCCTTGAGGGCTGGAACCCACAGGAGCGCTTTTGGCAGCAGTTTGCCAAAACGCTGGGCTAATGTTAATGGATGGGGCAACTTCCACAGGAGCGTTTGCGTTTCCCAGAAACGCAAACGCAGGACCTGCAGCATTTTGGGAGCGTTAGCGCTTCAATGTAAAGTATTGAAACGCTAGCGGAAACGCTCAGCAAAACCTAAACTGAGCGGTTTTGCTAGCGTTTTGCGGTTCAGCACACTGTAACAAAATGAAAAATAATTCACAGGACCAATCAGGATAAAAACGCGAAACGCAAAACGCTACGCACCCGCTGAGGAAAAAAATACAATGTTGCAAAACGCGACCGAAAACGCGCATGAATGCGCTTGCAAACCGCTCAGACAAAACGCTAGCGGTTGCGTTTCGCGTTTGCTGATTTCAGTGGGTTCCAGGCCTTAAAGAAGAAAAGTGGGAGCAAGGGACTTTTTTTTTTTTTTTTTTTTTAAACAGACCTTATACTTTTTGAGAAAATCTGATTTTAAAAGTTCAAAGAAAAAAAAAGGATACATTTAAATGCCGGTCAATGACAGATCATGGGAAATAATTCCCACCCACTTTAGCAGTTAATAGCAAAGGCCCCTTACATCCTAGCAACACCAAATTTGCAGGATATGTTAAAAATATAGTGGGAAACAATATTAAAAAAAATTAAAAATTTTTATTTTGGGGGAATGTTCTGCATGTGGGAAATCTGAAAAAAAATGGCGTTGGGTCCCCCTTCCCGAGCCTCTGTAACCCCTTGTCCCCATGCAGGCTGGGATAGCCAGAATGCGGAGCCCCGGCCGACTGGGTCTTCGCACCCTGAACTATACCAGCCCGCATGGTCCATGGTATGGGAGGGCTCCGGGGGAGAGGGGCGGCCAAGCCTTCTCCTCTCCCTCTGAGCCCTTGTCCAATCCATGGACAAGGGGCTCTTCCCCACCTCCGGTGACCCAGGAGGAGGTGGGGCAATGACTCCCTGGGGGCGGTTCATGGTGGCATCTGGGAGTCCCCTTTAAGAAGGGGACCCCAGATGCCCACCCCCCTCCCAGGAGAAATGAACCTTACCCACTTCCACAAAGGGTTAAAAGAAATAAAAACACAACCATGAAAAAGCCCTTTAATGTTCTTAATTAACCAGAAATACTTACCTGTACCTTTAAAAAAAAAATGTTCCCACGCCAATATCCTCCGGTAAATGATCCAACAAATACAGTATCCTCTAATCTTGCGATCTTCAATTAAGTTGATTGAAGATCTCCGCCGCCCCCACATAGCAGAGAATGCGCCCTGTGGGACGCATAGCTGCGGGCTCCCGCTGTCCTCCCTGCCTCCTCACCTCTCACCCTCACCTAGCCTGGCACCTGGCGCACTCATGGGTTCACCAGTTGCCAGCCTAGGTGAGGGTGACAGGTGGGGAGAGACAGCGGGAGCCGGCAGCTATGCGTCCGCACAGGACGCATTCTAAGCTATACTAACCGGAGCATAAATGATCCGGTTCTTTTTGAATTGAATGCATCGGCTCTAAACTGATTCATTCGATTCAATACAAAAAGAACCGGATCATTTATGATCCAGTTAGTATAGCTTAGAATGCGTCCTATGCGGACGCATGGCTCCTGCTGTCTCTCCCCACCTGCCTTCACTTGTCACCCCTCACCTAGCCTAGCACCTGGTGCACCAGGTGCCAGGCTAGGTAAGGGTGAGAGGTGAGGAGGCAGGGAGGACAGCGGGAGCCGGCAGCTATGCGTCCCACAGGACGCATTCTCTGCTATGTGGGGGAGGCGGAGATCTTCAATCAACTTAATTGAAGATTGCAAGATTAGAGGATACTGTATTCGTTGGACCATTTACCGAGGATATTGGTGTGGGAAAAGTCTGAATCTCACGACATGTCGCATGCAGGTAGAAGGCATATTGTGGTACTTGCACTCCAATTTGGGGTTCCCTAGATCTCTGCAAACCAGAGTTACAGGAGTGCAAAAGTGCTAAAATCCCCCATAGGCTTTCATTGGGGGCTAGGTTTTGAGGGTACAAAAGCGCAGGTTTCTGCCAAACGGTAAGGTAAGGGCCCGAAACACACCAGCCCTGAACCCCCTTAAACTCCCTACAAAGCTTAAAAATTTGGGGCTGCTCAGCCGTACCGGTCGGCAGAAACCTGCGCTTTTGTACCCTCAAAACCTAGGCCCCAATGAAAGCCTATGGGGGATTTTTTGGGGAATGTTCTGCATGTGGGAAATCTGAAAAAAAAAAATGGCGTGGGGTTCCCCTTCCCAAGCCTCTGTAACCACTTGTCCCCCATGCAGGCTGGGATAGCCAGAATGCCCATCCCCCTCCCAGGAGAAATTAGTATAAGGGTACACAGTACTCCTTACCCTTTTCCACAAAGGGTTAAATGAAATAAAACCACAACCACGAAAAAAGCCCTTTAATGTTCTTAATTAACCAAAAATACTTACCTGTTGTAACGATTGTGGAACTTTCTCCGTGATCAGCGCACAACGCGTGCGCTGACACGGCGGAAATCCTCCACAAGCGTGTAATTGCAGGCACCCAGCAAAAGGTGCTACGCACCTGTAGAGGGAAATTCCTGTCAGCAGATGGTGCTGGGGAGTGCAGAGGAACCAATCCTCTGTACCTCCACAAATGCCAGACAGGAATTGTACGAATCGCAGAACGCAATCGCAAGAGAGGCGATTGCGAATGAGAACGAGCAAAGGGACAGGTTGTATGTGTGTGCGCCAATCCAGTCGCCACCCCGCGACCGCGCACACACACAACAGCAGATATGAAATAGGAACGCGATCGCGAGAGGTGCGATCGCCAGACGTGACACAAGGCAGATCAGAATAGAATACGAGGGTAGCAAAGGCACAGCGAATAATACAATGAGGAGATACGGAAAATAACAAACGCTAGCTAACCGCGAACACCGCACTCATTCGCAACAGTGCACGCGGTTATGCGCGGTCTCCACGTGATAAGCACAATAGAGACAAGCACGCCTAACTAACCATTGACAGACAAACATGAAACAGGGGACGCGAACGCTTGCTTAACGGTTACCTCACCGAGCCTCCAGCAAGCGGTCGTAGCAGACAAGACAGGCACACGAAAACAGGGACAAGCGAGAGATAAGATCCACAGCACTAACGAAAAGTGGCTAGTGCGATCCAGGTACAGAGTAGCAGAACAGAAGGATCCACAGCACTAGCGAAAAGTGGCTAGCGCGATCCCAGGAGACAGAACAGAAGGATCCCCAGCGCTAGCGAAAAGTGGCTAGCGCGATCCCAGGAGACAGAACAGAAGAGATAGCTGGTAGCAACCGCTGCACCAGCTATGCTCCAAGAACAGAGATCAGAACGACTTCCTATCGACCACCGCTGGGAAAGGACAATCGCAACAGACAAACAACACAGATAAACAATCCTAACTGCACTAGGGAAATCTGCCTAGCACAGTTTCCAGGAATTACTCTAAGCTGATCTTCAAACAGAGAGTAAGGCTGACACCCCACCAGGAGTGTTACATAGGACGAAATCCTTATGACCAGCGAAGCATTGTGGGAAAGACATAGTACTTATAGTACACGCCTCCAATGAATGTGGCCAGGCAATTTGCATGACAATGTATGCAAATTCCTCTGCAAGCACAAGCTGCAAAACTGACAGAAGCTCTTCTTTCCAGAGTTCTGCAGCATGCAAACCTACACAATGGTCAGAAAGCTGCCTGCCTGCACAGGCAGCTGAGCAAATCATCACACCTGTACATTTAAAAAAAAAAAATCACACGCCAATATCCTCGGTAAATGATCCAACGAATACAGTATCCTCTAATCTTGCAATCTTCAATTAAGTTGATTGTAGATCTCCGCCGCCCCCCACATAGCAGAGAATGCGTCCTGTGGGACGCATAGCTGCCGGCTCCCGCTGTCCTCCACGCCTCCTCACCTCTCACCTAGCCTAGCACCTGGTGCACCCAGGGGTGCACCAGGTGCTTGGCTAGGTGAGGGGTGATAGGTTCAGATTTGATTCAATACAAAAAGAACTGGATCATTTATGATCCGGTTAGTATAGCTTAGAATGCGCGTAGCTGCCAGCTCCCGTTGTCTCTCCCCAACTGCCTTCACCTGTCACCCCTCACCTATCCTAGCACCTGGTGTGCCAGGCTAGGTGAGAGGTGAGGAGGCTGGGAGGACAGCAGGGTCCGGCAGCTATGCGTCCCACAGGTTGCATTCTCTGCTATGTGGGGGGGGGGGGGGGGGTGGAGATCTTCAATCAACTTAATTGAAGGTCGCAAGATTAGAGGATACTGTATTCGTTGCATTATTTACCGAGGATATTGGCGTGGGAACATTTTTTTTAAAGGTACAGGTAAGTATTTCTGGTTAATTAATAACATTAAAGGGCTTTTTTTGTGGCTGTGTTTTTATTTCATTTAACCCTTTGTGGAAATGGGTAAGGGGTACCCTTGCTCCCACTTTTCTTCTTAACATAACCTGCAAATTTGGTGATTCTGGCATTTAAGGGGGCCTTCCTATTAACCCTTAAAGTCGGCGGGTTTTGAATCACGAATCACGACTTGTGATCCGGATTTTCCCCTGACCCGGATTTTCCCCTGACCCGGATTCAAATCCACTCAAGTATAATTCGAGTCCATTCAAACATCCAGCCGAATCTGGATTTGACCCGGACCCAGATTCGAATGTACGCGAATCGAATTTGAGTGCATTCGAGCAACACTGTTCCCCACCTCCCATTGTGTCCCGCCAGAGCAGCCACATCAGTGAGGCTACCTATAGACTCTGCAATATTTACACATCATCTGATTTATATTACTGCACTTCCTTCCCATAGTTTATGGGTTGTTACTACTCCACATAGTGAGATGCAAATTATACTGGCTTGCATGCAGATTTAGGGCTGAGGCACACTATAAGCAATTTTCTGAGCACTTTCTGGCCTGCGTCGATTTCTGAGCGCTTTTAAAAAATGCTCCCATTCACTCGCAATAAAAATGGTGGTAAAATCACTGTGATGGCATAAAAACTCACGATTGCGGCCAGGGGTGTAACTAGACTTAAAAGGGCCCCCTGCAAAAATTATTTCATGGGTCCATGAACCCAATGAGGGTCACATGATCAGGAGCCAGAGAATGGCAACAGAGAGTGTTCTGCCGTAAAGCAGTATCTGGAAGCATTAAAAAATTACAGATGCTCCCACTATTCTGCATGGCAGGGGGAGGTGGCAGCAAGTTTTTGTGAGTGAAGGGAAGGGGGGGGTTAGGGGGTTTGCTAATTGGCTGCACTTGCGGTTTGGGAGAGGGAGGAGGGCCCCCCAAAGCCTCTGGGGGTCACATGGGCGATTGCCAGGCGCATGATTGCGGTGATTTTACTGCATGACCATGTTTTTTTTTTTAAAAAGCGCTAGCGCTGATGACCAGAATGTGCTCAGAAAAGCACTTATAGTGAGTCTCAGCCCCAAATGCTATGCGAATGCAGCTTGCAATTAGGCTAGTTAAATGCACTTACCGCTGATTAAAATTTCCATTAAATTTGCATGTAAGATGGATTTATTTGCATCTTATTGACCATCTTGTGTGACTAACATATTGCAGGCTTAGGATCCAGCATGCTCTAACATGTCATGTGACTGTTATATTGTTCCCCTTTCTAGCACTTGTCTATTGTCCTCACCACTGCATGAAAAGTTACAAAGTGACCAGGACATTCTTAAGGGGCCCATACACCTAACGATTTTCCTGCTGTGATTGAATCTGCTGTGAAATCATTGCGCAAACACTGACCGAACGATCGATTTCCGTCGTTCCCATCGATCCGTCGATGCAGAAGATTTCACTCAATCGCCGGCGGGTCGGGAGTATGTCGATAGCGGCATTAGAGTTCCCGACGACCGACGCTAGCGGCAATACATTACCTGATCCGGCCGGCGCGTGTCCCCTTTGTCACCGCTGCTCCTTCTCCGCTGGGCTCCGGCTGGCTTCACTTCTTCTTGTCCGGACAGGAAGTTTAAACAGTAGAGCACCCTCTACTGTTTAAACTTCCCCGGACAGAAAGTTCAGTGAAGCTGCACCCCTGGAGCTGAGCGCGGAGAAGGAGCAGCGGTGACAGCGGGGACACGCGCCGGCCGGATCCGGTAATGTATAGCTGGCGGGAGGCGGCGGCAGCTACACAGATTGTGATCGGTTTCATGCTGAAATCGATTCACAATCTGCAGTAAAGGCAGCCATACGATCCCTCTCTGATCAGATTCGATCAGAGAGGGATCTATCTGTTGGTCGATCTGATGGCAAATCGACCAGTGTATGGCCACCCTAGGACTATCAGTTATACTGTAGACACATGTTGTACTCAGTGCAGAGCACACACAGCGCCCCCTATTGTGTCCCCAGCAGATCCTCACTGTGTTCTCTCTCCTGTCAGTGCAGAGCACACACAGCGCCCCCTTCTGTGCCCCCAGCATATCCTCACTGTGTTCTCTCTCCTGTCAGTGCAGAGCACACACAGCGCCCCCTTCTGTGCCCCTAGCAGCCCCTCACTGTGTTCTCTCTCCTGTCAGTGCAGAGCACACACAGCGCCCCCTTCTGTTCCCCCAGCAGATCCTCACTGTGTTCTCTCTCCTGTCAGTGCAGAGCACACACAGCGCCCCCTTCTGTGCCCCCAGCAGCCCCTCACTGTGTTCTCTCTCCTGTCAGTGCAGAGCACACACAGCGCCCCCTTCTGTACCCCCAGCAGATCCTCACTGTGTTCTCTCTCCTGTCAGTGCAGAGCACACACAGTGCCCCCTTCTGTGCCCCCATCAGCCCCTTACTGTGTTCTCTCTCCTGTCAGTGCAGAGCACACACAGCACCCCCTTCTGTGCCCCCAGCAGAATATCCTCACTGTGTTCTCTCTCCTGTCAGTGCAGCACACACAGCGCCCCCTTCTGTGCCCCCAGCAGACTCTCACTGTGTTCTCTCTCCTGTCAGTGCACAGCACACACAGCGCCCCCTTCTGTTCCCCCAGCAGAATATCCTCACTGTGTTCTCTCTCCTGTCAGTGCAGAGCACACACAGCGCCCCCTTCTGTGCCCCCAGCAGCCCCTCACTGTGTTCTCTCTCCTGTCAGTGCAGAGCACACACAGCACCCCCTTCTGTTCCCCCAGCATATCCTCACTGTGTTCTCTCTCCTGTCAGTGCAGCACACACAGCGCCCCCTTCTGTGCCCCCAGCAGACTCTCACTGTGTTCTCTCTCCTGTCAGTGCGGCCAGAGGTGAAGGTGTGGGGCCGTCAGCACCCAGACGGGGTGACAAGACTTCAGTGTCTGGCGTACGGGTTTCACCCCCGACTTGTGGATGTGAAGTGGGTGAGGAATGGAGAGGACCATATTCCTTCAGATGAAGCCAGTCCCATCCTCCCCCATCCTGACGGCACCTATCAGACCAGAGTCAGCGTGGAAGTGCCAACAAGGGAGGGTGACACTTACTCCTGCCATGTGGATCACAGCAGCCTGGAGGAGACCCTCACTGTCACATGGGGTGAGTCTATGGGTTTGGGGAACTGTAGTAAATAATTGAATCATTCACTGAAATCTGCTGTATCTGATGGATACATGGAGATATATTGTTCCTGCTCCGTGGCCTTTTAAAGGTCACCTGACTACAAAAATTCTAAACAAATCATGAGGATATGTGTATTAAAAGAAACCTGAGGTGTGAGACCTATGAAAGCTGCCGTATTTATTTCCTTTTAAACAACATCAGTTGCCTGGCAGTCCTGCTGATCTTTCTGTTCAGTATGGTCTAAATCACCCACCTGAAACAAGCATGCAGGTAATTTTGTAGGTAGAAAGGGAGGTCTGAGAACACCCCGGAGTGAAAACAAAAAGACAGAGACCACAGGAGCCCCAATAGTGTAATATGTAAAAAAAAACTGAAGCAAATGGTGGAGAAGAATGGGTGCTCACAAAGGGAGGCTGCAGGCGGGCAACCAGCCACTGTAGGCAGGTAGAGATGCACAAACTCAACTCCACTCGGGTGTCCATTCGGACTGGACGTGGATGTTCTCTTGGTATGAGATAGCTCTAGATGGCTGTAGGGGTAGAGGGCCCTGACCAAAAAGACTACCTCTCCCGAAGCAGGGTGTGCGACACAAAGGGGATAAGAGGGGCCCAGATGATGATAAACTGCATTAAAAACAGTTAAAATAGACCAGGTGACATGGCTTACCTCACTGACGACAAGGTCAGATAATGACAAAGAACTTTAAAGTGGACCTGAGGTGAGAGTGATATGGAGGCTGCCATATTTGTTTCCTTTTAAACAATACTAGTTGCCTGGCAGCCCTGCTGATCTATTTGGCTGCAGTAGTGTCTGAAGTGCACCAGAAACAAGCATGCAGCCAATCTTGTCATATCTTACAATAATGTCAGACACACCTGAACTGCATATGCTTGTTCAGGGTCTGTGACTGAAAGGATTAGAGGCAGAGGATCAGCAGGACAGCCAGGCAACTGGTATTGCTTAAAAGGAAATAAATATGGCAGCCTCCATAAAACTCTCACCTCAGGTCCACTTTAATATGCACCTGTGCAGAACGCTTCAGGTTACGAGATCGCAAGTCTTGCGGCCGTGCACTCGTGCAGGCGCAGAAGATGTCAACCTGGCGAGGTCAGTATCTGACTGCAACGGAGGGGACTGCGGCCCCCCTGCTGGGAGCAGAGCTGCAGCGAGGGCACAAGACAGCTGGAGGAAGCCCCGGGTAAGTAGATATATTTTCTACACCCCACTTCCCTTTTAAGCATCTAAGCCACAAGATAAATCCAGCAAGCTTGAATGAAGCACTCTATCACAGCAGTTATCATGCGATCTGCAACTCACAGTGCTTATCACGCTACCAGCGTTAGTTCACGTGATAAGCAAAGGTTATCGTGCGATCAAATGCGCGTTTCACGTGAAAAGCGCACGTGATGGCGCAATAACCTTTGCTTATCACATGAACTAACGCGTTCCACGTGATAAGCACTGCAAGCCGCACATCGTGTGATAACTGCTGTGATAGAAGTTATCATGCTTTCATGAATCGACCTCAACATGTGGTAATTGGCAAATCACATTAGAGATATAAATCTGTCACTGCCCTGATTGGTGGGTAGCAGAGTCAGGTGACAGTGAAGGGTTTTGTTCTCTGCCCATCAGATACTCCCGGGTCCTTCACATGTATAATATCCCCCATCACCTCTGTACAGACCTGAACAGAGGGTGTCTGTACTGTTCCCATCTCCTGGTAATGAATGGTGGGCAGCTACTGGGCAGTATCTGTGGAAATAGGATCTGGGACCATCATGGGCAATAGAGTGATTTCTGTGAGCCCAGCAGTGTGACGTATTCATGTCTGATACACCTGAGAGATTTCCCCCCAGAAATGACAAATGGATGGACATCCCTCTGGATGTGTACTAGACTAGAGAATACAGCAAGAACTACCAGAAGCTGAAGGGAGCACCTTAGATAGAGGGAGGCTAATAGCTCCTGACTAATGCTGGATCCACACCATACAATTTTTTGGCCGATCGACCTGCCTGATCGATTATTTCCAGCATGTCCGACCTGAAGATCGATCAATTTTTTTAGCGATTTTCTGACGGATTTCCGTTCGTTTTGAACTCGGTCAGAAAATTGCTCAAAAAATCATTCGATCTTCAGATCGGACATGCTGGAAATAATCGATCGGGCAGGTCGATCGGCCAAAAAATTGTATGGTGTGGATCCAGCATTATAATGCTGGATCCACACCATACAATATACATTGTACATTATACAGCGCCACGGAATATGTTGGCGCTTTATAAATAAATAATAATAATGCGTTACTATTAGTTAAGAAACATATTCTGAGTTTCGCCATAGAAGAACCTTCTCCTGTTCCATTCTA
Organism: Hyperolius riggenbachi; assembly: GCF_040937935.1. Lineage (NCBI taxonomy): Eukaryota > Metazoa > Chordata > Amphibia > Anura > Hyperoliidae > Hyperolius > Hyperolius riggenbachi. Next base: position 710,339 of record NW_027152339.1, on the reverse strand, counting down.
TGGATGCCCCCCCCCCATTCCATTATCACCCTCCAGCTTTTACTTGGTGGGAATCATCTTTTAATCTCACAGTAAACGTGTCAGGCGTGTAGCGATCATGTACCTGAGTCTCTGGAGACCAGAGTGTGCAGATCACTGGCAGATGCCACTGAAGTTGCAGCAGGAGGCACAAGACAGTAAATGGCAGGAGGACTTGAAGTGTAGACAGCCTGCTTGGCAGCTGAATTAGCTTCCTGACAAAAAAACGGTAGGCAGACTGGACTATAGACAGTTCTCCTTTAAAAATGTTGGTGCACATGCAAATGGAACACGCGCCTTCAAGTCGAATCTAATATTTGATATTATCCTTCAAACTCCCCATGTATTTGTACTAATATTGTCAATCATTGGTTGGGGGAGTGGCCTGTTGTCTGCATCATATACTGCTTGTCTTGTACTACATACAGCAGATTCTCATCTCATGTGATGTTTCCTTTATGTTCCCCTCTCAGATCCCAATGCAGAGTCTAAGGACAAGATGTACATAGTGATTGCTGTGGTTGTCACTCTTGCCATAGTTATTGCTGCTGGCATTGGAGTCATTGTATGGAGGAGATGCTCAGGTAAGTGTGATGGTTACATATCACAGCTGTATTACCTGTATAGGAAACCTGACATGAGCCCTTCATAGACAGCTCAGGAGGGGCTCTTGTGATTTCCCTTTTTCTTTCTTTGTAATGAATCATCAGAAAAACACAATCGCAATCACACCATGAAAACGAACACTTGCACCAAAATAACGCTGAAATACATGAAAAAACACTTTACAGTAGAGAGAACAATCGCTGTCATGTTGTGTTTTGGGGATTAATAGTGGAAAATGAGACTTACAGGAATGTCAGGGTTTCCTTTCTGAGAATTTGGTGTAACGTGACTGCAAACATTATTCCAATTATGAGATAAAAATTATTCAAGTTATGAGCTGGTTCTGAAAAGTTCAATTCAGTTTTTCATGAATAGAATTTTACCAAATGAAGTCAGATTCACTGCATTCTCGATGTTCTTGTAAGATCTTATCCAGGGATGCAACACGAATTTATCAAAAAGCGGATTTGTCCTGGAATGTGCAGAGCGCTGTGTAAGTGGGGGCTAACTCATCTAGGCTGTCCTCTCCTTTCCGATGCACGACAAGCTGCTTTTCATTTTCAGACACTTCCGCATTCTAATCCAGAACTGCTTCTGTGAAGACAGAAGTATCACAAGATGGAACGCTTTAGGGAGGTGGCGGTCTAGATGAGTTGACCCCCACATACACAGCCTGTGCCCCCCACATACACTGCCTGTGCCACCCACACATTTTGGGTTTGTTCTTGTTCATTTCTGATTTTATAGTGTGGCTTAAGAGTATTCATGAGCTCCTCATTAGGACATTATGTGGCTTTATTTCCTGCACATAAAGCTGCCAGTAACATCGCAGTCTGTGCCGCTCCTATACTCTGTACAGATAATGGAGGGCGTGGCTTTATTTCCTGCACATGAAGCTGCCGGTAACACAGCTGTCTGTGCCGCTCCTATACTCTGTACAGATAATGGAGGGCGTGGCTTTATTTCCTGCACATGCAGCTGCCGGTAACACAGCAGTCTGTGCTACTCCTATACTCTGTACAGATAATGGAGGGTGTGGCTTTATTTCCTGCACATGAAGCTTCCAGTAACACAGTAGTATGTGCTTCTCCTATACTCTGTACAGATAATGGAGGGCGTGGCTTTATTTCCTGCACATGAAGCTGCCAGTAACACAGCAGTCTGTGCTGCTCCTATACTCTGTACAGATAATGGAGGGCGTGGCTTTATTTCCTGCACATGAAGCTGCCGGTAACACAGCAGTCTGTGCTGCTCCTATACTCTGTACAGATAATGGAGGGTGTGGCTTTATTTCCTGCACATGAAGCTTCCAGTAACACAGTAGTATGTGCTGCTCCTATACTCTGTACAGATAATGGAGGGCGTGGCTTTATTTCCTGCACATGAAGCTGCCAGTAACACAGCAGTCTGTGCTGCTCCTATACTCTGTACAGATAATGGAGGGCGTGGCTTTATTTCCTGCACATGAAGCTGCCAGTAACACAGCAGTCTGTGCTGCTCCTATACTCTGTGCAGATAATGGAGGGCGTGGCTTTATTTCCTGCACATGGAGCTGCCGGTAACACAGCAGTCTGTGCTGCTCCTATACTCTGTACAGATAATGGAGGGCGTGGCTTTATTTCCTGCACATGGAGCTGCCGGTAACCCAGCGGTCTGTGCTGCTCCTATACTCTGTACAGATAATGGAGGGCGTGGCTTTATTTCCTGCACATGGAGCTGCCGGTAACCCAGCGGTCTGTGCCGCTCCTATACTCTGTACAGATAATGGAGGGCGTGGCTTTATTTCCTGCACATGGAGCTGCCGGTAACACAGCAGTGTGTGCTGCTCCTATACTCTGTACAGATAATGGAGGGCGTGGCTTTATTTCCTGCACATGGAGCTGCCGGTAACACAGCAGTCTGTGCCGCTCCTATACTCTGTACAGATAATGGAGGGCGTGGCTTTATTTCCTGCACATGAAGCTGCCAGTAACACAGCAGTCTGTGCCGCCCCTATACTCTGTACAGATAATGGAGGGCGTGCCTTTATTTCCTGCACATGGAGCTGCCGGTAACACAGCAGTCTGTGCCGCTCCTATACTCTGTACAGATAATGGAGGGGGCGTGGTTTTATTTCCTGCACATGAAGCTGCCGGTAACACAGCAGTCTGTGCTGCTCCTATACTCTGTACAGATAATGGAGGGCGTGGCTTTGTTTCCTGCACATGAAGCTGCCGGTAACACAGCAGTCTGTGCTGCTCCTATACTCTGTACAGATAATGGAGGGCGTGGCTTTATTTACTGCACATGAAGCTGCCAGTAACACAGCAGTCTGTGCCGCCCCTATACTCTGTACAGATAATTGCGGGCGTGGCTTTATTTACTGCACATGAAGCTTCCAGTAACACAGCAGTCTGTGCTGCTCCTATACTCTGTACAGATAATGGAGGGCGTGGCTTTATTTCCTGCACATGGAGCTGCCGGTAACACAGCAGTCTGTGCCGCCCCTATACTCTGTACAGATAATGGAGGGCGTGGCTTTATATCCTGCACATGAAGCTGCCGGTAACACAGCAGTCTGTGCTGCTCCTATACTCTGTACAGATAATGGAGGGCGTGGCTTTATTTCCTGCACATGAAGCTGCCGGTAACACAGCAGGTATAAAGCCACGCCCTCCATTATCTGTACAGAGTATAGGGGCGGCACAGACTGCTGTGTTACCGGCAGCTCCATGTGCAGGAAATAAAGCCACGCCCTCCATTATGGAAAGGTTAATATTGAACAGGCTGATGGATTTGTTGGGCCGGCTCTGTGCCGCTCCTATACTCTGTACAGATAATGGAGGGCGTGGCTTTATTTACTGCACATGAAGCTGCCGGTAACACAGCAGTCTGTGCCGCTCCTATACTCTGTACAGATAATGGAGGGCGTGGCTATATTTCCTGCACATGAAGCTGCCAGTAACACAGCAGTCTGTGCTGCTCCTATACTGTGTACAGATAATGGGGGGCGTGGCTTTATTTCCTGCACATGGAGCTGCCGGTAACACAGCAGTCTGTGCCGCTCCTATACTCTGTACAGATAATGGAGGGCGTGGCTTTATTTCCTGCACATGGAGCTGCCGGTAACACAGCAGTCTGTGCCGCTCCTATACTCTGTACAGATAATGGAGGGCGTGGCTTTATTTCCTGCACATGAAGCTGCCGGTAACACAGCAGTCTGTGCTGCTCCTATATTATGTACAGATAATGGAGGGCGTGGCTTTATTTCCTGCACATGGAGCTGCCAGTAACACAGCAGTCTGTGCTGCCCCTATACTCTGTACAGATAATTGAGGGTGAGAATCTTAATGAGACGCCAGTGACATAAACAGGACATGGTAGAAATTTTAGCTAGTTGACTTTATTTGAAAACCATCTTTTCCACATTCTGTCTGCTGTGTGTGTGAAATACCATCTTAGGTATTTGCATCTCCATTGAAGTCTGCAGTAATGACTTTTAAATATATCACCTAGCCAGCAGCCCATTCATTAACTTCACCTTAAAAAAACCCGAGGCGCAAAATTTAAATCTTAATAGGACCCAGAGGCATGTCATGTGTACAATGTCATGCTTCTGTGTCTCTTTTTTTGCCACCGCTAGTCCCCCCGGGGTCTGCTGTGCCCCCCTGAAAGTATCGGCAGGCTAGCGACAATCTGCTTCTAGCTAGCTGTCTGTTTACTTGAGGCTTGTCAATCAGCCTCCTACACATCTCCGTCTCCATGATAGGCTCCCCCTGCCTCTGTTACCTCCAATCGGAAGCCAAGCCGCAACTCAGGAGTACATTCTAGGTTGCCGCTTGGCTTCAAAATGGAGGAAGCTAGCAGAGGCGGAGGGAACCTGTCATGGAGGCAATGTGGAGGAGGTTGATTGACAAGCCTCAGGTAAACAGACAGCTAGCTACAAGCAGATTGTCGCTAGCCTGGTGATACTTTTAGGGGGGCACAGCAGACCCCGGGGGGACTGCTGTGAGACACAGAGGCACGTCATTGTGCACATGACAAGCCTCTGTGTCCTATTAAGATTGAAATTTTCCACCTCTGGTTCTCTTTAATGAGTAGACTAGATGGGTGTTGTGTATGGAGACGGCTGATGATGCAGGAAACCGATGTTTGCATACATGTAAAAGTGAAGTCTGGATGTACCAAGGAGGATGTCACCCTTTTTTTATAGAATAGGAGGAAACTGTATTATTTTTGTATTAGAAGTTTGGGTAGCCCCAGGGTACATTCCCTCCTATAAGAACCAGCTCTCAGATTCATTAAGCCTCATTCTTGGAAGGTGGCTTCCTGAGCTAGAGGAAGTCCCTGATCTAATCAGCTGACTCATATAGTTTCACGGCCAGAAATGAGACATTATACAGAGTAAACTTATTTATTTATTTTTCTGTTTTACCCCCCTTTATTTGTACAAGTAAATTTCTTGCTGTGTGTCTTTGTCATTTTTACTTTTGTTTTTGTAAATATTTTTTTGTATTTATTCTTTCTGCCTTTGTTCCACTTTTCTGAAATATTACATCTTTACTTAATAAGTTAGTCTTCTACTAATAATAATAATAATAATTGCAGTATTTGTATAGCGCCTTTCTCCTGTCGGACTCAAAGCGCTTGCGAGGCAGCCACTAGAGCGCACTCAGTAGGCAGTAGCAGTGTTAGGGAGTCTTGCCCAATGAACTCCTTACTGAATTACTGGCTTACTGAACAGGCAGAGCCGAGATTCGAACCCAGGTCTCCCATGTCAGAGGCAGAGCCCTTAACCAGTACACCATCCAACCATCCACCATCCAGCCAATACTAAGCAGGGGAAGGAGATCTTCTATAGAGAGACACTGCAGAGTATTGTGTTACAGATCAGTGCCATATTGTATGCTTGGTTGTTTCATTGCTACTCGTGTGAGATTGCATTGTGTGTATGTGGTGTTCCCATAGTTTTGGCCTAAAGCCCGCAGCTGAACCAAGATACGTGACGCCAGCCTGAGTGTGTGCAGCTCGACAGCAGTGCATGAAATTCTCAGAATTGCCATAGACAGGGATAGATCTCCTTTCCATGCAATAATCTGTGTGTGTATGGTGTCTGCCAGATTCATTTGCACATGACTGCTAGTGGTGGCTGAATCTTGCAAAGGGAGGCTGCAGGCGCCTGCCTTGTTTTATCTTAAAAAAGTCTTCTCCTCCTCTTGATTTGGTTGAAAACTGTCAGGACCTGTCTCTATAGGCTAGCCTGGGGGGTTCCTGACAATGCCTCTCCTGTATCTGCTGATAAAGCAGTTATTATATGCTGAGAAATAACAGCAGATTTGGTTCCGGCTGATTCATTTCATGTATGAAGAATGTGAAAGCGAAAATAATTTCCTGATGCTAAACTCTTCTCTCTGTGTGTTTCAGGGAAGCGTGCTGCTGCTAGGATCTATGCTCCAGCTCCCAGTAAGTCGCATTACAACATGTGCTTCTCCTCTGCAGGGTCATTACTACCTGTGTTGTTACAATGTAACTCCGCCTTCCATGATACATTTACAGTAAACTCATAAATTGTCTTATAGAAAATCTGTACTAAGAAAAACAGCACCTGGGGGGTACTCACCTCGGGTGGGGGAAACCTCCGGATCCTATCGAAGCTTCCCTGTCCTCCTGCGTCCCACGGGGGTCCTGCTGTGCCCCTCCGAACGTCTGCGATGTAAATATCTACCTTCCCGGCTCCAGCGCAGGCACAGTAGCGGCGCTGCGCTCCAAAGTAGGCGGAAATACCCGATCTCAGTCGGGTCCGTTCTACTGCGTAGGCACAAGTCTCCGGCACCTCCGCAGTAGAATGGACCCGACTGAGATCGGGTATTTCCGTCTACTTCGGAGCCGAAAGCCGAAACGGCACCCCTGCTGGAGCCTGGAAAGGTTAATATTGAACAGGCTGATGGATTTGTCGGGCCGGCTTTGAAGGGCTGCAGCGAGACCTCCGTGGGACAGAGGAGGACGGGGGAAGCCTCATTAGGATCCGGAGGCTTCCCCCAGGTGAGTACCCCCCGGGGGAAGTTTTCCTTGTTACAGTGTCTCTTTAACAGTATTCATTACATAAGTAGTATTTTTAGAACTGTAACAGGTCTGGAAGCGTCAAACATTACTGAGTTCATATTTGAGATACAAAGTTTCTGTACCTTGGAGAATAGACACAGAGACAGAGGGAGCCCAGATGGTGTAGTGCAGTATGTTAGGCAGGGTAGACATAAGGGGAACAATTAAAAATGGTACTTACAAAATCTGGCTCATGTGGCTGAAAAGGACAGGACATCTGTGACTTCTGCTTCCTGGACGTGATACTCATATTCTGAGCTGCTGTTAGTAATGCAGCACCTTGAACTTTCACTGCTCTCCCATGGGTCCCCATGCACGTGCTTGTGCATTCCCGATAGCTCCAAAGATAGCACTTGGAAGGGAACATGTGTTTCCTTAGCCAATCTGTGCCTGTTGTTTTTTTTTTTTTTTTTTTAAATGATCACTGTTACAGCCAGCAACAGTGATATTATCCACTTACCGCAATTGGATGCGAGACTCATGTCTACTTTTCCTACCACTGTCCATGCAAGGATGCCAGTCTCACCGCTGTGGTGGTTTTGCCACCACTGTGCCCGAATCTGAGTATGTACACACAACACACAATGACCCGTGTGCACATGATCTCCGGGATCCTCCTGTGTGTGACAGTTGTACACGTACGCTCCTGACAACTCTCAAAGCAGCACTGATTGGTGCAAGGGAACATGTGTTCCCTGAGCCAATCTGCATTTTCTTTGTGCGTGTTGCTACTACAGCCAGTAACCATAATCATTCTTACAATGCAACCACTTTTGCACTGTGGAAATGGCTGCTTGCTGTGATCCTCTTCAGGGGCACACTACCTTACTTATATAAGCACAGTCATACTGCGCAGTCATGGCCTACACAATAGCGCAAAGCAATGCAGGAGCAGCTTTGTGCTACTGCACAGGCACAGGTCATATTTGCACCTGCACAGTATGGCCACGCTCATACACAGATGGGAGCGCGGCCACTAGAACATATTTGCCAAGCTCTTGTTGAATATACTTAAATGGTCCCAGCACTAAATCCGCTATACAAGCAAAGAATAGTGCTGTGATAAGTAGTGCAAAAAAGCCATAGGCACACATTAAGAATAAGGCCCCGTTCACACTTGCGTTCTGGGATCCGTACGGTTCCGATTCCGATCCGGATCCGGTCCGTTTGCATCAGGCATGAATCAGGCTGCCATCCGGATCTGTGTGGTAAAAATAGCGAAATAAACTATTAAAATTGTTGGGGTGTGAGAGGTCAGCAGAAGGTTCACCTGTACAATCAGGTCCTCCGCTGTTTAGGGCCTCACCTCCACGTCCGACATACTGCCAAACAGCTCCAGCACAAAGTCACTGCTGCTCCACTCCAGGAATGCTGGGCCCATGAGTCCCCATCCAAAATGGCCGCTAGAATATGCATAGGAAGTGGGGTAGAACGTCCGGTTTTGATAGCCAGTGTGTTCTGTGCTTTCCGTTCCCCATTGGTTTCTATATCCGGATGGTGCAGTCAGGATCCGGTCCGGGTGCGTGGGCCGGATGATCCGGACCCGGAAAATAGCGCATGTTGGAAAAGTGTCCGGCTCCGTTCTGTACGGAACGGACGCATGTGAACGCCCGCATAGACTTTGCATTGCTATGCGGAACGTACGTTCCGTTTGTACAGTATACGGTCCGGATCCGATCAGGTGAATCCGGACAGTGAACGCTAATGTGAACCAGGCCTTAGAGATTCCTGTGCATCCAGTTTATCAAATAAGGTATATAATGTGACCTCATTTTAATTGAAAGTGTAGAATAAATTTTGATATATCTTACAGCTTCGATCCATGTCACATTAAAAAAAAAGGTACGGACAAACTCAATCCATCATTCAAAAAAATGTAATTTTCAAAATTATGATATCAAACTTGGAAAAATTTCAGGAAAAGTACAAGTCGGAACATTTCAAGTTACCCATAGTTAAATAACCCCGGTTATTTTCATAATAGTGACATTTGTGGCCTTTTTCTGATGTCCTTCTGGGGCTTCTCAAAGAAAGACTGGAGCTAAAATATTTTGCACAAAAAATTGGTCTGTAGAAAGCCACATCCACACTTGGGAATGTATCGCATTCTAAATGCCCAGCTAGCTGTCAAACGAAGCATATGTAGTTTCATTTTATTTGTGATCAGTAGTAAAATAGATTTTGGGGTGTTTGAGGGCTATGCCATGTGAATTCTTTTTAAAGACAAAGTGAATCAAAAGCAATATTTTTATTTTTATATACTCTGTACCAAAGTAAAACAAATTGAGATACTGTTAAAGAGAAAATGTCCTTAAAGAGAAACTCCAACCAAAAATTGAACTTTTTCCCAATCAGTAGCTGATACCCCATTTTAGATGAGAAATTCAATGATTTTCACAAACAGACCATCAGGGGGCGCTGTGTGACTGATTTTGTGCTGAAACCCCTCCCACAAGAACCTCTGAATACCGCGGTACTGCTGGCAAACTGCTACAATGTAACAATGTTCACAGACAGGAAATAGCTGTTATTAGCTGTCTGCAACAGACAGAACAGCTAGAAACAGCTAAATAACCTGCCCACAGTAACAATGTCACCAAGTAATAAATGTCAGAATGTGAATCTGGGAGAGGAAAGATTTTACAATGAGCAAACACTGACTAAATCATTTATACATAATTATTTTAAAAATGAAGCACTTTTTTTTATTACATTATTTTCACTGGAGTTCCTCTTTAACGTATATTACAGTTATTTTTTGCAAATAAGGGTTTGCGATGATGGAGTATTATGATGAAACAAAAAGTACAATATTGTCACCATACAAGTGCACTAGGAGCATCATTTAAATGTTCTGGTAACCAGGCAAATACAAGGTGTGGGTTTTATCTACCATAGCACTGCTTATTTTAAAATAATAATGCATGAAAATAGAGAAATAATTTATTTTTTCATTTTTTCCATATGTTCCCCTTTAAAATGCATATAAATTAAAGTAGTTACTAAAAGAAAATATCCACAATAAGCCCAAATTGTTCCCATAAAGCAGTACAGATTATTTAGGTGTGACAAGTAGTGATAAAGTGAACGCCGAATGAATGGGAGCAGCACCGAAATGTACAAATTGCTCTGGTCCATTAGGTAAAAACAACCCAATGAGGTGATGTTTTTTAGGATGAAAAAAAGTGAGGTGGTGAGAAATGACCCGAGGGCATAGACCTCCTGATAGACTCAGTCTGTTGTTATATGCTTGATAGGTTGTTCACTTGCAGGTACACCATTAGCTTTTTGTGTTCAGATGAAACTATTGCATAACATATACAGTAATGCATGCTGCTTGCTGTTTTACAGATGACCAGCAGGGGCTGCTGCTGATTTTCCTTTTATCATTTCATATCTTTTTGTCTCCCCCGCCACTGGTGCATTGATGGCTGTGTCCATTTACTGTTATAAACTGACAATTGGTGCCCATACCTGGATGCAGGACCTGTTAGTGCTCTCTGCAGCTTTTTCCTTACATTAGCATTAGGGAGAGGGTGGGAAGGCTGCTATTACACCTAATCACCGTATAACTCAGCGGATTGTTCAGAAACAGCCTTATCAGTCTGCCTGACAGACTGTACACATGCACTAGTGTCGGCAGAAGGTCCGCCCAGCAGGAGGGTCTGACGGACCCGTCGTTCATTACAATAGTGCGTGTGTACGCACCTTTATACTACAAAGCCTGTTATATGTCGGTCGTGCTGTGTGTCAGGGTTGGAGAGGTAGAAGTAAGGAGAGTGACTGTAGTGCAGCTGGGGATGGAGGCCGGTAGGAACAGTTTAAAAAAAAAACACAGCCAAAAATGGGCGCAATTGTTACTTATCTTAAATTGATAGCCGTAATGCTATTTAGTGGGTGGCTGCAATTAAATTATTTATCATATTATTGTTATAGGGGATTGGTGGGTCTTAAGGTTAGGAACCACCAGGGGCGTCTTAGTGTTAGGCACCATCGGGGGGGGGGGGGTCTTAGGGTTAGGCACCACCAGTGGGGGTCTTAAGGTTAGTCACCACCAGGGGGGTTTTAGAGTTAGGCACCAGCGGGGGGGGGGGGGGGGTCATGGGGTTAGGCACTACTGGGGGGTTATGATTAGGCAACACCAGGGGGTTGCCTAACCCTAAGGGGTCTTAGGGTTAGGCACTACCAGGGGGTTTTATGGTTAGACACTACCAGGGGGTTTTAGGGTTAGGCACCGCAGGAAGCTCTAACGGTTAGGCAAAACCAGGTTGGAGTTAGGCAAAACCTGGGGGCGCCTCAGGGTTAGACACTACCAGGGGGGTTTTAGGATTAAGCACCACCAGGGGATCTTAGGGTTAGGCACCACCAGGGGCGTCTTAGAGCAAGGCAACACCAGGGGGCGGCTTAAGGTTAGGCACCACCAGGGGATCTTAGGGTTAGGCACCACCAGGGGAGGGTTCTGTGTGAGAGTAGGGAGAGGTTAGGTTTTAGTTAGGTTGTAGACTATTGGTAAATTTATGGATAATGTAATATCGCTATTAAATTAGTTATCGTTTTTGTTATGGTTATTGTTATTTAACATTGTGCCTAAATTGTTATTTACTGTAATTGTTATTGAAATTGTTACTTAATGTCACGCCTAAATTAGCTCGCAACTTTATCAAATGTATGCAGGGAGGGGGGTCTGTTATGTGGTGTGTGTGGGTGGAGAGTGGGCTAGGGGAGGGGAGTTATAAATGATGCTATTGGGGTCTGGCAGGGATGCTGCTGGTGTATGTATAGTTGTGTCGTCAGTGAGTTGGGCGCCCTGGGGAAAGCTGAATGACTGCTCTCTCTGCTGCCGCAAAACACCTTGGTGGCGTTAAATACTATTCCCTCTCCGAGTTGTCGCAACTCAGAGGGAGATGTAATTCGGGGTCTGGCTGCTGCTGGAGGCCTGAATTACCCTTACACGCCCCGCAAAGCATTACATTGCTGCTATGGGAGGCGTGGTTTCAGCACCTGGCGGGGAGCTCCGTGCGCCGAAACCACCCGCTTCATGCTGCTGGCAGTTCTGATTAATGTTTTAAAATTTAGCAGTAGCAGCAAATGGAAAGCAACATAATAAGTGCCTTGTTTTCTATCCAGACAGATTTATATTAGAGTGTATACAGAACTACAAGTGCACTAATATGGCTGCAATTATCTCTTTACAGACAAAGAAGAGAATTCCTCCAACTCATCCAATTCTCAGGAGATCTCAGCATGAGCTGTAATGTAAGTGCCGGAGTCCCATCATCATCTGCCTGCTCTCTGCTCCTCTATTCCTGTTACAGGATTATCACTCAGGAAGAGTATATCTCTGATACGTAACATTCCTGCCAGGAGTCATATATGGCATCATTATTATTATGTGTTATACCATCTTAGCTTGGATCAGAGTAGCTTCTAGGTAGTAGCAATGGTGGAAGAATTCCTGTCTCCAAATCCCACCCCTGAGCAAGAGTAGGTGTGGCTATACAGGAAGTTAAGCAGTGTGTGTAGTGCAGAGGTGGGCAAACTTGGATCGGGCCTGCATTCCTCTTGGCAGCCTATGCAAAGTTATGGCACTCCAAATAGTGTCACAGCTTTCCTCAGACCCCCTATTTTGCCACACTGTTCTGTTACCCTGTGCTTTCCATAGTGTGTCCGAGCTTCATATAATGTTATGCCCTCTTTTCTGTAATATCACTGATGATCCCTCCTGCCCATGGGCGTAACAACCTCCCTGCAACCCCTGCCATCGCAGGGGGGTCCAGAGGCTTTGTCTTTGTCAGCAGTGATCATTCATTCATCAAACACTTTGATTGGCTTTGGGAACACGTGTTCCCATTTACATATCTGTACACTGCCATGTGACATGGGGCGTGCGCGTGTGCGAGCAATGCATGTCGCATGCAGGGGTGAGCCTGGGGTGCCTGGCACCTGGGTGCAAGATTTTCTCTGGCGCCTATGGGAGTGGTTAAATTAACCGCGCCCAACCACATAACCACACCCATGTCCTGCCTAATCACACCCACACCTTCCACCTCTTTACGCATGCATGTGATACCCCATTCCTACCCCTCTTCCATGGGCTTGCTCCTGGCTGGCTTTGGCTGCCTGCGAGTCTGCTAGTCTCTGGACTGACTCAGGCTGGGAGGCTGCGTATTTATGGCTGCCTGCGGCCACCCTACTATCGCTCGCTGTCGTCGGCTCCTCCCCCCCCGCCAAGCCCAAGAGTGAGGTGGGCTGCCTATATCTTTCCCATTGCGCCGCGCAGCCCGCCAGTGTTGCCAACCTTTCACGTTATTTTTTTACTGACAAATTCCTAAAAATTTACTGACAAAAGATTTTTACTGACAAAATTTCCCCACTAAATGCACATAAGGGACAACGTTTCACCAGTAAATGCACGTAATGAGAGACAGCCTTTCATCAGTAAATGCACATAATAAGAGACAGCTTTTCGCCAGTAAATGCACATAAGAAACCGCTTTTCACCAGTAAATGCACATAATAAGAAACCGCTTTTCACCAGTAAATGCACATAATAAGAGACAGCTTTTCACCAGTAAATGCACATAAGAAACCGCTTTTCACCCGTAAATGCACATAATAAGAGACAGCTTTTCACCAGCAAATGCACATAAGAGACAGCTTTTCACCAGTAAATGCACATAATAAGAGACAGCTTTTCACCAGTAAATGCACATAATGACAAACAGCCAGTGTCCCCAGTATATGTAGCCAGCCTGGACCCCCTTTAGGTAGTGAGCGACAGGGACCCCTTTAGGTAGTGAGCGATAGGGACCCCTTTAGACAGTGAGCGACAGGGACCCCCATTTAGGCAGTGACAGGGACCCCCGTATAGCTAGTGAGTGACAGGGAGCCCTTTAGGTAGTGAGTGACAGGGACCCCCATTTAGGCAGTGACAGACAGGGACCCCCGTATAGCTAGTGAGTGATAGGGACCCCCATATAGGCAGTGAGTGACAGGGACCCCCGTACAGGTAGTGAGTGAGAGGGACCCCCGTACAGACAGTGAGTGACAGGGACCCCCGTACAGACAGTGAGTGACGGACCCCCGTACAGATAGTGAGTGACAGGGACCCCCGTACAGATAGTGAGTGACAGGGACCCCCGTATAGCTAGTGAGTGACAGGGACCCCCGTATAGCTAGTGAGTGACAGGGACCCCCATACAGCTAGTGAGTGACAGGGACCCCCGTACGGCTAGTGAGTGACAGGGACCCCCGTATAGCTAGTGAGTGACAGGGACCCCCGTACAGCTAGTGAGTGACAGGGACCCCCGTATAGCTAGTGAGTGACAGGGACCCCCGTATAGCTAGTGAGTGACAGGGACCCCCGTATAGCTAGTGACAGGGACCCCCGTATAGATAGTGAGTGACAGGGACCCCCGTATAGCTGGTAAGTGAGTGAGTGAAAAGGAGCCCCCCTCCCCTCCTCTAGCCGCCGCTGCTGCTCCCCCAAATAGCTAGTGACAGGGACCCCCGTATAGCTAGTGAGTGACAGGGACCCCCGTATAGATAGTGAATGACAGGGACCCCCAAATAGCTAGTAAGTGACAGGGACCCCCGTATAGCTGGTAAGTGAGTGAGTGAAAAGGAGCCCCCCTCCCCTCTTCTAGCCACCGCTGCTTCTCCCCCAAATAGCTAGTGACAGGGACCCCCGTATAGCTGGTAAGTGAGTGAGTGAAAAGGAGCCCCGCTCCCCTCCTCTAGCCGCCGCTGCTGCTGCTCCCTTCTTACCTTGCAGCCAGCAGCAGCCCAGCGTCAGACCTCAGGATCAGCGGCGACCCGACCAGTAAGAGCGGGCGCCGGACGCACCCGCTCTATATGCGGAAGTGATGTCACTTCCGCATATCAGTGCGGGCGCTGGGTCCTAGCGCCCGCACTATTGGTCGCCGCCTGATCGAGGTCTGACGTGGTGGTGGCGGCGGCGGCTACAGGGAGGGAGGGAGCAGCGGCGGCGGCCAGAGGGGGTGAGCGGCGGCCGGGCGGCGCCTGTCTGAGACAGGCGCCTGGGTGCAATGCACCCGCAGCACCCACCCAGGCTCGGCCCTGGTCGCATGCAAACACACAGAGTCAAGTATTTACATCCCTGGGAGTTAGAGTGAAGTTTTCAGGGATGTAGATACTCATCCTGCAGAATGGTAACTACAGTAGATAAAACATGACCACACCGGTGTTGGGATTTTAGTTATTACTAGGCATAAGCCCACCCATTTAAAACTGGTACTAGGGTTCAGCCGCTGCCCATGCCGCAAGCATCGCTCCCCGCCTCGAGCGCGCATGGCTGCACTCTCCCTGCCGCACGCACGGCTGTGCTCCCCCTGCACCCGTCCTCCTGCTCTCCAACTTCCGCCTGTGTGCCACACATGCACAGTAGCGCAAATGCATGGACACAGGGACAGGAGAGGATGCATGGACACAGGGACAGGAGAGGATGCATGGACACAGGGACAGGAGAGGATGCATGGACACAGGAACAGGAGAGGATGCAGGGACACAGGGACAGGAGAGGATGCAGGGACAGGAGAGGATGCAGGGACAGGAGAGGATGCAGGGACACAGGGAGAGGATGCAGGGACACAGGGACAGGAGAGGATGCATGGACACAGGGACAGGAGAGGATGCATGGACACAGGAACAGGAGAGGATGCAGGGACACAGGGACAGGAGAGGATGCAGGGACAGGAGAGGATGCAGGGACACAGGGACAGGAGAGGATGCAGGGACAGGAGAGGATGCAGGGACACAGGGACAGGAGAGGATGCAGGGACGCAGGGACAGGAGAGGATGCAGGGACAGGAGAGGATGCAGGGACAGGAGAGGATGCAGGGACAGGAGAGGATGCAGGGACAGGAGAGGATGCAGGGACGCAGGGACAGGAGAGGATGCAGGGACGCAGGGACAGGAGAGGATGCAGGGACAGGAGAGGATGAAGGGACGCAGGGACAGGAGCAGATGCAGGGACGCAGGGACCGGAGAGGATGCATGGACGCAGGGACAGGAGAGGATGCAGGGACGCAGGGACAGGAGAGGATGCATGGACGCAGGGACAGGAGAGGATGCATGGACGCAGGGACAGGAGAGGATGCATGGACGCAGGGACAGGAGAGGATGCAGGGACAGGAGAGGATGCAGGGACGCAGGGACAGGAGAGGATGCAGGGACAGGAGAGGATGCAAGGACAGGAGAGGATGCAGGGACAGGAGAGGATGCAGGGACACAGGGACAGGAGAGGATGCAGGGACAGGAGAGGATGCAGGGACACGGGAACAGGAGAGGATGCAGGGACAGGAGAGGATGCAGGGACACGGGGACAGGAGAGGATGCAGGGACACAGGGATAGGAGAGGATGCATGTATGCAGGGACAGGAGAGGATGCAGGGACAGGAGAGGATGCAGGGACACAGGGACAGGAGAGGATGCAGGGACACAGGGATTTTATTATAGAGGATTATTATTGATTTATGTAGTGCCACCATCTTCCATAAAGATGTACAACAGCACACAGGGTATAACAATGCAAAATGAACAATCCAACAATGAATACAAGACAATGGTGGAGCACAGTTGATGCAGTGAACAAATCAACTACATATTTTTACACAGGGGTGGTGAATGATAGGAACACACATTACACAGCATTGTGAGACAAAAGGGGAAGAGGGTCCTGGCCAAAAGGCTTTACAGTCTAAAGGGTTAAAGAGGAACTCCAGTGAAAATAATGCAATAAAAAAGTGCTTCATTTTTACCATAATTATGTATAAATGATTTAGTCAGTGTTAGCCCATTGTAAAATCTTTTAAATCCCTGATTTACATTCTGACATTTATTACATGGTGACATTTTTACTGTTGGCAGGTGATGTAGCTGCTGCATGCTTTTTTGGCAGTTGGAAACAGCTGTAAACAGCGATTTCCCACAATGCAGCAAGGTTCACAGACAGGAAACTGCCAGGAGTACGTACTCAGAATTTCTTGTGGAAGGGGGTTCACCACAATATCGGTCATACAGCGCCCCCTGATGGTCTGTTTGTGAAAAGGAATAGATTTCTCATGTAAAAGGGGGTATCAGCTACTGATTGGGATAAAGTTCAATTCTTGGTCAGAGTTTCTCTTTAAAGAGACTCCGTAACAAAAATTGCATCCTGTTTTTTTATCATCCTACAAGTTCCAAAAGCTATTCTAATGTGTTCTGGCTTACTGCAGCACTTTCTGCTATCACAGTCTCTGTAATAAATCAATGTATCTTTCCCTTGTCAGACTTGTCAGCCTGTGTCTGGAAGGCTGCCAAGTTCTTCAGTGTTGTGGTTCTGCTATGAATTCCCCCTTCCAGGCCCCTCTATGCACACTGCCTGTGTATTATTTAGATTAGAGCAGCTTCTCTCTTCTCTCTTATCTTTTACAAGCTGGATAAATCGTCCTCTGAGCTGGCTGGGCTTTCACATACTGAAGAATTACAGACAAGGGCAAAGCTGTTTGCAGGAGAAAAAAGAGCAGCCTGAAACTTCAGTGCATGAGAACTCGAGGGGGAAAGAAACACACAAATGATCTCTTGAGATTCAAAAGGAAGGGTGTATACAGCCTGCTTGTGTATGGATGTATTTTCTATGTGTGGACATACTGTACATCAACCTACTTCCTGTTTTGGTGGCCATTTTGTTTGTTTATAAACAAACTTTTTAAAACTGTTTTTAACCACTTTTAATGCGGCGAGGAGCGGCGAAATTGTGACAGAGGGTAATAGGAGATGTCCCCTAACGCACTGGTATGTTTACTTTTGTGCGATTTTAACAATACAGATTCACTTTAAGTGATAGAACAGTAGATAAAGGGAAGCTGTGTATGAGATGGTAGCAATGGTGGTCAGTGGCTGAAGTGTCCTAGGTAGGAGACTATGCTTGCCTGAAGAGGTGAGTTGTCAGATTACACCTAAAAAGAATAAAGGTGGCCATACACTGGCCCGATTTGCGGCCGTTTCGACAGCAGATTCGATCCTGGGATCGAATCTGCTGCCAATCGTTCGCGCTAAACGCACCCGCCGATCCGATTTCCTCCCGAAATCGTATCGGTCCGTCGATCGCGCCGTGTGGGAAATTACCCTCGATCACCCGCGGGTAGGGAGCGTGTCGCTAGCGGCGGCCGATCCGATCAGGTATACATTACCTGACGCTGGCTCCCGGGCATCTTTTCCGCATCTTCTCCGCGCTGCACCCGCTCCATCCCGGCGCTTCCTGTCACTGCAGTGACCAGGAAGTTCAAATAGAGGGCGCTCTATTTGAACTTCCTGGTCATGGAGTGACACAGGAAGCGCCGGGATGGAGCGGGTGCAGCGCGGAGAAGATGCCCGGGAGCCAGCGTCAGGTAATGTATGCGCGGGGGGGGGGGGACAGGCGGCAGGAGCAGCTCAGCAGATGGTGAATCGGTTTCAGGCTGAAATCGATTCACAATCTGTTTGCAGTAAAGGCAGCCATACGATCCCTCTCTGATCAGATTCGATCAGATAGGGATCTGTCAGCTGGTCGATCTAATGGCAAATCGACCAGTGTATGGCTACCTTTAGTGTGGGTGAGAGCGGAGATTGCGTGTAGGATATCATCTGGAAATAAGTTGATTTAGATAGGAAGGAGCTAGGTTGTGGAGAGCTTTGTAGGCGAGAGTAAGGATTTTAAATTGTATCCTTTGTGTAATTGGCAGCCAGTGAAGGGACTGACAGAGTGGGCTTGGGCTGGAGAAGCGGGAGGAGAGGTGGATGAGTTGTGCAGCAGAGTTCATAATGGACTGTAGCGGGGCTAGATGGTTGGCAGGCAGGCCCGCAGAACAGTGAGTTGCAGTAGTCTTGAAATAATGAGGGCATGCACCAGAAGTTTTGTGGTGTCCTGTGTGATAAAAGGGCAAATACGGGAGAGGTTTTTTAGGTGGAGGCGACAAGAGGAGGATAGTTTGTCACTGTGTGGTTTAAATGAGAGACTTGAGTCCAGTGTTACACCTAGGCAGCGAGCCTGGGGGACAGGTGTTAAAGAAGTGCCATCAACAGAAATAGTGATGTCAGACAGGGGCATTGAATTGTGAGGTGGGAAGATTACCATTTCAGTCTTGTTCATGTTGCATTTTAGAAAATGGGAGAACATGAAGGAGGCGATTGCATAGAGACCGTCAGGGACACGAGCTGCTAAAGTATCCAAGTCAGGTGCTGAAATATAGAGCTGACCAAGACCATATGTGCAGATGGAGAAAAGGAGAGGACCAGAGGGCTGAGCCTTGGGGAACTCCAACAGTGAGAGCACATGGAGAGGAGGTGGTGTCAGAGCAGGCAACTCTGAAGGTCTTGTCTGAGAGGATATGAGGAAAGTCAGGGGAGAGCAGTTTGTTTCTATAACCGACAAGATGGCATTTCTGACAAGCTGGCATTGAGTGATCTGTGTCTTTTTAGCAGCCTTAATATGTAATTTCTGAAGCCACAGAGAAGTGATGAGATTTATAGTCTGTGTCTAAAATAAAGAAATGACAACAAAGCTTTAAATGGTAACAATTCTCTCTCTCTCTCTCTCTCTCTCTCTCTCTCTCTCTCTCTCTCTCTCTCTCTCTCTCTCTCTCTCTCTCTCTCTCTCTCTCTCTCTCTCTCTCTCTCTCTCTCTCTCTCTCTCTCTCTCTCTCAGATGATTTGTGAAGATCAGACAAGAAGGAAACTGGATCTCATTCAGCCTCTTCTGCAGCATTTACTTCTCATTCACAACTGGACAATTCAGCCGTTCCTCTTTATTGGGATCATTAGGACTCTGGTTGGGGGATTTATGTTAAGATTTTTAGAAAAAAAATGCAAACTTTTTCCATTTTTGTGTGATCTCTCTACAGTTGAATAATTTAATCTTTATATAACTTTAGTCTAAGCTTCATCATATATTATGCAGTGTGTGTCTGGGGAACATGGCTGGCTGACTGTTTTCTAAGGAAATATTTTACTGTAGTGTAACTGCTGATCATCATTGTGTAACTGCTGATCGTCATTGTGTAACTGATCTCATCTTCCGTTTACTTTGGAATTATTATCTATATAGATCATATTTCTCTCTCTCTGTGTCGGAGTCTCATCATCAGATGAATACTGTTATCTCCTTACATTATTTCCATGGAAGATGGGGCTGCTAGCCGCTATCAGAAATAATCATATGTTAGAATTGTATTCGCACTTCCACCAGGCCTGGATTTACATCACAGCCTATAGGCACAGATGTCCTGGCACCCTAGACTTTAGCCCCCACGGACCTACAAGCCCCCGCCAACCGCACCGCTTGTATGCTGGCCCAGATTTCTCTTCTGCCTCACTGACATAGCTACAGGTGTTTCTTAGCATTAGGTAGCCAGAGGTGCCCTTAGCATTAATTAGCTAGTGGTTTCCCCGACTGAAGGGAGATCTCATCAGTGGAATGCCGAGAGCTGGTTGTGTAACCTTTCATGTACACGATGCTCTGGACTCTTCATAGGAAAGGAGGGAGGGAGGCACTAGAGGAGGGGAGTGAGCCGCCTTTCCATCATCAGACGCCTGTAGGCATGTGCCTACGTTGCCTTATGGTAAATCCTAGCCTGACTTCCACATAAAGTAGTGCAGGAAGGTTTAGTTAGATGTGTTTGGTTTTTGCTTTATATTCTGTTTTATTTCTACAGTAAGACGTTTTGAATCAGGATTTCTACAGTATAATAAAGTTTGGGGATTGCAGCTGTATTGAGCTTCATGCTCCTGTGTCTGCTGATAGTGTGATGAGGAGACACAGTTCCTCCCTGACTCCTCCCACAGCTAAGCGGGGTAGAGAAATGATTGAAATAAAAACACATCAGCCATTTAATGTATAAAATTCATCAGGGTAACACCTTTTGGTAATAAATAGCTGGAAATGCATTGTTATCTACAGTACATGCGTTAGAGTTGAACTTACATCTCAGGAACTTACAGCCACAGAATACCACTAATACCTTAAACCCCCCCCCACTGATTTACTGCAGCCTGAAGCCACACTCAGCAATGAGGGACATGAGAATACCGAGCAAAGCCTCAATAGGATCCTGAGGCTTCCCTCTCGTTAGGTAAGTATCGGATTTTTTACTTGAGCTTCGGCTCGGGATCATTTTAACCATTTCATGCAAAATGGATGTCTACAGACATTCTATTTGTGCACCATTAGTGCAAATAGGATGGATATATACATACATTTTGCCAAAATGCACGTGCTCCATGGTAACGCCTTCAGCCTAGGCCAGTGATGGCTAACCTTGGCACTCCAGCTGTGGTGAAACTACAAGTCCCATGAGGCTTTGCAATACTCTGACAGCTCTAAGCATATCTCGGGGAGGCAGAGGCATGATGGGATTTGTAGTTTTGTCACAGCTGGAGTGCCAAGGTTAGCCATCACTGGCCTAGGCCATGACATGGTTATACAATCTGGTCACCACCTCTGCCAAGTTCCATCCACATATCTAGCTTGGCTCAGTCATTTTATATTGCTGATGTCCGTGTAGCTGGAGCAGTCATGTCCTGATAAAAACAGCGCTCCCTGCTTGTGAGGTGGATGCAGAATCCCAGCACTGCTTACAGCATAGCAGAAATACATACCTCCCAACTTTTTGAGATGAGAAAGAGGGACAATTAAGCCATGCCCCTGCCACACCCCTGATTAGAGATGTGGCAAACGTTTCCCGAACCGTTCGCCGGCGAACATCTCCAAATCCCTGGGGCTTTTACTACTTCCGGGTCGCACTGACTGGGAGTAGTACGCCTGCGCTGCCCGGCGGAGCGCGTCCTAGATCGCGCTCCTGTTGCCGGGCACTTTCTGCGTGTGTGCTTGACGTCATGAACGACGTCACGTTCATGTGCAGAGAGTGTCCGGCAACAGGAGCGCGATCTAGGACGCGCTCCGCCGGGCAGCGCAGGCGTACTACTCCCAGTCAGTGCGACCCGGAAGTAGTAAAAGCCCCAGAGATGTTCGCCACATCTCTACCCCTGATCACGCCCCTGTCACACCCCTAGTCACGCATACCATAAAAATTTCATGAGAAAAATATGTTGTTTTATAATTCAAACCACACTAGTCCTTTCTATCCTGGTTCATTTCCCTTCATAGTAACATTTAAGATTAGTAATATATCAATTTAAAGGATGGGAATAAAGTTTAGAGTCAATCAAACACACTTTTTAGTAGAGAAATATATATATATATTTACATAGAAAGAAGGAAAAGTCCTTAAAGAGGGACACATGAGGAGGAAAGAGGGACAGGGCACCCAAAGAGGGACTGTCCCTCCAAAAAAGGGACAGTTCGGAGCTATGGAAATATGTGATGTTATCTGGGGCTGATCTGTACACAGCTGCCTAGAGAGTGCCGGATACTGGAATGGCTGGGGACATACTGATGTAGGAGAGCCGGGTGTGATTATGGCCGGACCCTGTACCTGATTAGTCAAGAGTCCCCGGGCAACACTCCCTAACACTTACTGGGGTACTGATTGGGATCTAACTGGCTGCAGCTTTCCTTACCCCTCCCCTCGGTGTCCCCCAGGAGAAAAGCACTTTACTGATGTGTCAGCATTTCATGTGTTTCCATCCATCACTAGGGAGAGCCATGTGATATGCTGATCTGTGCTGCTCCATAGACCTGCTCAGTGCTGACATCTCCGGCACGGTGGATTCTCCCACATCAGCCTCACTGTTATTTATAGGGTGGAGAAAACACTGGAATATAATGGAGACTTCTCCTGTAATAAGCACAAATGATGTGCTGCTTGGGGCCATAAAAACCTTAGCAGCAATCCCGCCTTCCTTGTTTATTTCCTCTCCTGAGGCTGATTCCCAAATTTTAACTCAGAAATTATCTCTCAATTGGCCTGATGCAATTCACTTTTTTCTCCTAGGTGAGATTTTCACATAATAAATAAAATGCCTTTTAAGCCACCAGCAAGAAAATGTTCTGAATAATTTTGGCAGCACTTCTTCACCTTTTTAATACTTTTTCAATGACAGAGGGCAAAAGTTGTTTTAAACGTTATCTCCTAGAGAATACTTAGGAGAAAATGTAAATTGCATCAGACCCCTTATGTCTCACCTTATCTATAAAATTACTTTTTTTAAGTAAAACGTAACCCAAACTAATTTATGTACTCACGTATAAGCCTACCTTTTCAGAACAAAAAAATGTGCTGAAAAGTTGCCCCCCTCGGCCTATATGCGAGTCATCGGAGCAGATAGATGGTGGAGCAGGTTTTGTTACTGGCAGAGGAGCATAAGGATGGTGCACTAGTGATCCTGCTCTTGCCAGCTAGCTCCCTGCTGTGTCCGTGCCCCTCATCCCCTGCAACATGGTGTGCAGAGTGTGCTGCTCAAGACTACCTGTGTCCCCAGCTTGTGGTGCGGAGCGTGCAAGCAGCGTGTCAGCAGGGCAATGATCAGGGATTCTTTCTGTGTGGCAATCGCTGCGTCTCATATCTATGACACCATCTAGTTGCATCTAGAGTCAGCTGTATGGACCTTGAGGCACATCTGGTTATGGGGAGAGGGAATGGCTTGTACTGGGGTACATCTGGTTACTGTGGAGGGACTATACTGGGGAGGGGGATTATACACGAGCTAATCACTTTTTCCTGGTTACTAAGGGAAAAGTGGGTACCTCGACTTATACGGGGGTCAGTTTATATGCAAGTATATACAGTATGTTGTTTAGGATTAACTTAACTTCAATATTATTTCCTTGCCTTATTTTTTGTGCTTTTTCCATTGTGAAGATTTTGTATTGAGTTGTAACAATGAAAAGTACAGGGCACATGACAAGCATGGCCGCTCACAGTTCCACTTTAAATGTATATTTGTAGAAATTAAACATTTTTATATGTAATTGGTGAAATTCATAATAAACCTTGTATAACAATGTGTGTTCAGGTGTTGGTATGTGTGGGATGGGGAGTCACACTGCTATGGTGGTGTTGGTGTGGGGGATGGGGAGTCACACTGCTGTGGTGGTGTTGGTGTGTGTATGGGATGGGGAGTCACACTGCTATGGTTGTGTTGGTGTGTGTGGGGGATGGGGAGTCACACTGCTATGGTGGTGTTGGTGTGTGTGTGTGTGGGATGGGGAGTCTCACTGCTATGGTGGTGTTGGTGTGTGTGGGGGATGGGGAGTCACACTGCTATGGTGGTGTTGGTGTGTGGGATGGGAAGTCACACTGCTATGGTGGTGTTGGTGTGGGGGATGGGGAGTCACATTGCTATGGTGGTGTTGGTGTGTGTGTGGGATGGGGAGTCACACTGCTATGGTTGTGTTGGTGTGTGTGGGGGATGTGGAGTCACATTGCTATGTGGCTATATTTCGGAAAATACAAATATCTTTGGTGGAAAAAGTGCTTCCATTCACACATTTTTTTTATGCCAGGAATTTAAGACTCACAAACTTGGTCATTAATGACTAAGTTTGTGACGGTGTGTCAAGGTAACAAAAAGTGGGCGGAGCCAAAAACAAATTTCAATTTCACTGGGAAAAGATAAACTACAGCCATTCTTACAGTGTTAATGGCAGGGTTCTCAAACTTTGCCCAGTTGGTCACTGGGTGACAGATATGAATATTTCAGTGGGTGGAGCCTGCAACAGCCAATTGAAATTCACCTATTGGTTTTCAATGGGAATATTTACATTGCTTCCATTCTTACCCTCTTAATGGCAGAGGCCTCAAATCTGGTAAAGTCAGTCACTGGGAGACTGGGGTTTAAATTCCGAAAAGGAGGTGGGCCACAAACAGCCAATCAGATTTGCTGCGTAAAGGGGTTCAAAGTCAAATAAGCAACTTCAGGCTTTACAGGGGTGCTCACAATTTAGCCCCCCAAACAATGGCAGGACACGCCCCACAAATGACCCCATTTTGCATCACCCATATGCCCAATATAAGGAGTATAGCAGAAACTCCTAATACTGGCCATACATGTATTGATGGCGGAGACCCTAAAATGCCAGGACAGAATCACCCCATTTTGGAAAGAAGACACCCCAAGATACTCCACGAGGGGCATAGAAAATAGAACATTTTATTTTTTTGTCACAAGTTAGCGGAAAATGACACTGAGAAAAAATATTTAAAAAAAAAACATGTCTGCTAACTTGTGACAAAACATAAAATAGATAGCAATCGAAAACAATCAAATGCAATCAGATGCAATTGAACGCAATCAAATGCAATTAGAAACAGACAGAGGTCAATCAGAGCCAATCACAGGGCAATTAGATGCTAATCAGAGTGAAAACAGGCGATAAGATGTCAATCAACAGTACACAATCGGATGTCAGACGCCAATCAGAGCTGATTACAGGCGATCAGATGTCAATCACTGCAACTGTCAGATGCCAAACAATGTAAACAACAGTCAATCGGTGGTGATCAGCAGTCAAACGGAGACAATCAGAGTGAAATAACAGGCGATCAGACGTCAATCAACAGTGCACACATGATCAGATGACAAACAGACCTCAATCAGATGCCAAACAGAGCTTATTACAGGCGATCAGATGTCAATCACACTGCAGCTGTCAGATGCCAAACAATGTAAACAGCAGTCAATCACTGGGCAATTAGAGATGATCAGATGCCAATCAGAGTGAAAACAGGTGATCAGATGTCAATTAACAGTGCACAGACAATGAGGGGGTACGGGAGACACCGAGAGCCCAATATAGTGCAGTATGTATTGTAGATATGAAAGGATAATGGAAATAGTGTATAGTTTTATACTCCCAAAATTGGGTTACCGCGTCAGGTAACCACTAGATTGGCAGGTGGGGAGTATTAGACATGTCCCCACTCAGGGTTAAAAAGTCGCTCTCTGTAGATAGGACAAAGGGAACCAAATCCCTTCCACCGGTAGTGGACACACTTGTTATACAGTTGTACAGAGGCACCAAAAGTGTAAAAGTAGATTAAAAAGTTTTAAAAGAGAGCAATGTGGGGTATTGCTGGTGGACTTACCTCCCCAAGAAGACACACATAGATTGTTGCTTATTTCAACAACATAGCGATTTATTTACATACTCCAATTAAATGCAACGCATTTCGTGGGCACATCCCACTTCATCAGGCTATACAGGTACAAAAAACTCAAATGTCCTCAGTCAGCGTTTAGCGCTACACGCTAGCGTAATCTACTTTTACACTTCTGGCACCTCTGTACAACTGTATAACAGTGTACAGACAATCAGATGTCACTCAGACCTCAATCAGAGCTGATTAGAGGCGACCAGATGTCAATTAGACCTCAGTCAGATGCGCAGGGCTGCTGTCCTCTCTGGTGGACACTGTGCCATCAGAGAAGGAGGCAGCCCTTATAACACACATTTAGTGTATCATACACTTTAATTGCCAAATTACTAATGTTCGCCGCCCACCAGCGCTGCTGATTGGCTGGCGGGCTGATGACGGAGGGGGGCCGCACTGAATGCTGGGCGATATGTGCGCGCGTGATCTTCCGCAAACCACTGCTCCAGGAATTTACGCCGATCAGCGTCAGGCAGTTCTAAGGCTGTCGCTGCAGCCACGCCCATCGGTGTGACACGGTCAGCAAGTGGTTAAATGTCCCTTCCAACAGCTCACAATGCAATCCCATACATAGGCTGGTGCCTATGTAAGGGTAGTGTAATATATCTATCGCAGTCTAGGGCTAATTTAGGAGGGGGGGGGGGGAATAGAAGAAATAGGGATTTAAAAAAAATAATAATCTTTTATTAATTTAAAAAAAAAAAAATTGCAGCAGCAGTCATAGGCCACAATAAGAAAGCTCTATTAGTGACAAGAAAAGGAGGTATGATTCATTGTGGGTGGTAAGTTGTATGGCCGAGCAATAAACTGTTAAAGCTGTGCAGTGCTGAATTGTAAAAATGGCCTGGTCACTAGGGGGTGTAAGCCTGTTGTCCTTCAGAGGTTAAAGGCATTCCAAGTAAAAGGAATTGTTATAAGGCCAATACTCTCCTAATGGCCCGAAAACCTGAAAATCATGGTAAGCCTGAGGGCCCATTCACTCTAGAGGCGCTTTTCTGAGCGTTTTGCGATTGATTAGCTTTTTTTAAAATTGCTCCCATTCACTTTCATTAAAATCGTGGTAAAAATTGCAGAACAATCACATAGTTCACAACAGTCCTGATTTGGGCGGGACTATCCCGGTTTACGCCCCCTGGTCCCGCCTCCCGCCTTCTGGCTGTCAAATCCCGCTTTCCTCCTCCCTGCCCGACTGTCTCTCTCCCTCTCTATGCAGACACCAACACTGCAGCCTGCTTGTGACCTTCCTGAGTGTCCCCAGTATATTTACAGGCTGCCTGTGAAAAGTCGGGCAGTTTAAGCTGTCTGTTATGCGCATAATTTAAGTTCAGTGCCTGTAATAGAAAAATCCCATCGCTCATTGAATAAACAACTGCGCATGTGCATGACTTTTCATGTTTTGATCGGCTGTAAAGCACTCACAGGAGACCCGTTTATAGCTCCTCCTCCTTAATACTAACCAGTGGAGAAGGAGTTGTGCCTGTACTGGAGAGAGCGGCAAACCTGAAGTGCTGCAGCTTCCCGGGAGAGCAGACCAGAGAGAGCGTAGCAGAGCTGGTGAGCTTCTATTTGTTTGTGTGACATCACAGCTCTCTCTGGTCTCCCGTGCATATCCAGTGTTGTCCTTATCAGCCTTATCTCTTTCACTGCCTCATTGAGCCTCTGATCTCCCTAGGTACTGGAGCTGTCTTTCATCCTCTTCCGTGGGCAGCCTGTCATATCTCCAGTGTGTGTTCACTGATTGCTGCTTCTCTTTCTGGGCACTATTGCTTGTTGCAGATTGTTTCCTGGTCATTTGTTCTTTGCACACATGCTTTTTTCCTGTGGGATTGTATTGCAGATTTTATGTGTTACTTAGCTCCCAACTGTCCCTCTCTGGGAGCCCTGCCCCTGTCCCTCAGTCTGTCCCTCTTTCAGGACTGTTGTTATGTAATTCTATGTAGTTTTCTAGTTTCTGCAGAAACAACGTGTTTCATTGGCTCTAAACTTTATTCCCATCCTGCTTCCAATTGATATACTTCTTATTTTAGAATGTAAACATGAAGTAAAATGAACCAGGATAGAAAGGATCATTGTGGTTTGAATTATAAAAGAAAATATTTTTCTTATGAAATCTGTTTGGAATGCGTGACTAGGGGGTGTGTTATGGGCGTGGCTAGGGGTGTGGCATGGGTGTGGCTTAAGTGTCCCTCTTTATCATCTCAAAATGTTGGGAGGTATGCAATCACCGTGATTTTCACGTACGCGATTGCAAAATCACAGCAAATTTTCTGTGATTTTTTTAATGAAAGTGAATGGGAGCGATTTCAAAAAAAAGCGTTAATCGCAAAACCTTCAGAAAAGTGCTTCTAGTGTGAATGGGCTCTGAGGGAAGAGTATGTGTGTGATGGTGGTGGGGGGGGGGGGGGGGGGGTGTTATCATTTTTTGTAAAATTATAAAACAAACATTTATTTTTGTGAACAAATATAAAATAACATTGTGGTAATGCTTCATGAGCTTTTCTCCAGGCCTGGATTTACATCACAGGAGCCTATAGGCACAGATGTCCTGGCACACTAGACTTTACTCCTCCATGAACCGGCCATGTGCTTTTCCCTGACAAAAATCCCTGCATACCTGTATCGCTGATGGCCACAGCTCTGATTCCCTGGTCTGGCATTTGGGGCCGTGTAGCCTTTATTCTCGCTGCCATTTTTTTTTTCTTTGTAAATGTTAGTGACCATTGCCTCATCTGTATTTATTACACTGCCAAAGTCTGTATGTATTTTCTGGTGGTGCACAAGCACTGACATGAAGGGAGTGGGACATGCAGCTGCAGCCCTGCTCTGGTCAGGCTGATATTCCCCCCTCATTCCTTCTCCCCTCCTTTCTGCTTGTGAAGCACTCAAACGTTTTTAGTTTCACTTTCCCCTCAGTCAGTGTATTTACAACCTATGCAGCCATCCTCTGCCCGGCAACTGCTGACCACCTGCTTACTCATTTTTCTATTGGCTGAGCACTGAGCATCATCCAATCAGCACAGAGTTATTCTTACAACATCCGTCTGAAGCTCATGTTGGTGTTTCTGGATTTCTGAGATATTTGGGGCTCCGGAGGATGAAGATGACCCCCCTCATCCTGCTCATTCTAGGGGTGTCAGGCAATCATGCCGGTGAGTAGAGAGGCTTTGTGCTGTATATATGTTCATATACACAGACAGGGGGACATTTATCAAGTGTCTGAGACAAAATATTAATAGGTTATTAGAAATCCTTGCAGAACTGTCTCAGGCACCTTAAGAAATCATTAGATAGTGCAGATTCCTTCTAAAACTGTTGTAAAATAGAAGGAGCTAGGAAGGTCTCCCAGACAGTGCAGAGTGTGAGGGGAATTGCTGTTGCTGAGGTAACTAACACACCTGCTGTATTGATAGCAGCAGGCAGAGATGCTCAAATCCGAATCCGGGTGAAACCCAGATAGTTGCTATCCTTATTTCAAACAGTAAACCTGTGGGCGGGGGGGTCAAGCTTTCCTGTCTGACGTCTTCTTCGGTCCAGCCTTCGGCACCTCCCTTGATGCAGTTCATGCGCATCACGTAACTACAAACACTTCCTCCTTTAACCCGGAAGGAGGAAGTGTTTGTAGTCACATGACCGCCGCGTGGAACGCATTGTGGGAGGCGCCGAGGGACGGATCGAAGAAGACGTCGGACAGGTAAGCTTGACCCCCACGCCCACCGCGCACAGGTATCTGGGTGAAATCCGGATAGCAACTATCCAGATTCACCCAGATTCGGATTTGAGCATCCCTAGCAGCAGGCTCTGAGGAGGAATTCAGCAGGGGGGGAGGATCCCTACACAAATCATGTCTAGCCTGCACTCTGCAATCATGTCTAGCCTGCAGTTCTACATCTGTAGAACTGTTATCAAGTGTGACAACCACACGGTTACCAAGAAAACCGTGTGTGCGCCATTTACATCACAAATGCAAGTTTCATTTGCAAGCAACCTAAATGACAATTTTTTTCAAATCAACTTTTTTTTTTTCACTACTCCCTGTCTCTGCCAGCAATCACTGATAGCTTTCAATTACGGAACCTTGCACGTAGGTGTGAAAGCTGTTCCTGTAACGATCGGTGTCAGCACACAGAGAGAATCTGATTATTGGTGATCTGCAGTATCACCAAGAATACAGATATATATCTGATTATTAATGATCTGCAGAATCACCAATAATACAGATATAACTAACCTCTGGACACCTAAGTAATGTGAGTGTTTTGGTGCAACAGTAATGACTTTGAGTGAGACCACCCGAGGAGCAGGTGGTCTTTGGCAGTATGGGCAATACTGCTTTAGAGAAGAGCAAAAACCTTCCAGCAGCCTGAGACCTCCAAATGGGGTGGAGTCCCAGGCTGAAGGTAGGAAGGACCTATGAGTGACACCTGAAGGTGGATGTCACTAGCAGGTCTGGAGACTATCTCTTAAGGAGAGAGATAGCTCTCGAGGTCGGGCAAGCCAGGTTGGCAACACACGGACAGATAAAGTACAGAGACAGAAGGCTGATTCGGTATCCAAAGGCAGGCAGGGTTGGCAACAGATAATCAGATATGCGAAGGTACCGAATCAGAAAGCAGGGGGATAGAAGAGCAATAGGTCATAACAGATATCAACAATGCCTAGTCTTGGGTGTGAGGTCCGTGGTCTCTACACCCTGGAACTGGTCTGGAGTATAATATGATGGTACACAATATCCCTAGTCTTGGGTGTGAGGTCCGTGGTCTCTACACCCTGGAACTAGTCTGAATGATAACACAATGATAACACAAGTTCCCTAATCTTGGGTGAGAGGTCCGTAGTCTCGACACCCTGGAACTAGTCTGAATGATAACACAAGTTCCCTAATCTTGGGTGTGAGGTCCGTAGTCTCGACACCCTGGAACTAGTCTGAATGATAACACAATGATAATACAAGTTCCCTAATCTTGGGTGTGAGGTCCGTGGTCTCGACACCCTGGAACTAGTCTGAATAATAACACAATAATAAACAGTAGTAATCTGGCTCAGTGTGAATTCCCAGGTCCTCCTGGTTCAAACACACTGTGGGATCTGACTAAGGTCTGAGTGCTTCCACGTAAGTGTTCGCAACGGCATACAACCAGCAACTGGCAAGCAAGCTGTACATATAGTTGCAGGACTCTGCCGCCCCGCCCGAGCCAATCAGCCAATCAGGAGACCAGCAGGAATCAGCTGATCGTCCTGATCAGCTGATACATCTCCTGCTGGTATAAAGGTCCTGACTTCTGGCACGCGCGCGCGTAGCTCTCCAATCTGTGTGAACTAACAGACCCAGCCACACCAGACGCACGCCGCCACGCACAAACCGCCGCGCTGGACGCGGATTCAGCCGCCCTGCTGTCAGTACACGCGGCGGCTTTTCCGCGTTCCCTTACAGTTCCGAAGCCTCCCTGGGAAGTTTACAGGCTCATCAGATGAAGTCAGATATATACTTGACAATTGACATAAATTGTAAAACCCAAGCTTCTGGGAGAATGGTGCCTGTATTTTTGACACCTTCATCCACAGCATCCAAAAGGCACTAGTTCAGAGTGCCATACATAAAAACAGCCAACCACCAGGGGGTCCTGCTAGCATCCTGCAGAAGAAAACAACTGGCCTTTTCACTGACCTAGGACACCTTCTTGTGAACTCACAAATATTAAATCAATCTTTTGTCATAAATATGACTTTCCAAACGGCTGTTAGAACCCACTTATTATGAAATTCGGAACAAACCACACGATTGGATGTTTCTGAATTCACGGTAAGCCCTGCCAAAGCAGAGATTTTGGGGTCACAGTTCACTCCAGACCCCTCAAGTTTGATATAATTGTTTTTGAAAAATTCTGAACAACCTGAAAATGTTATTAGATTTAACATAACTTGTATGGTTTTGGAGATGGAATACCTATCATGATTCAGATATATTCCTGTCTCCATGAGAAGGTTTCAAAGAGGTGTGTGATTCCCGCCCTCGCTCCTCCATGCTAGAGTGAAGGGCTATAACTTAACTGGCAAATGCATAAGATGGTGGTGGGTTGGAGGATATGAGGAGCAAACTATTCAGGAAGGCAATCAGAGGGCAATATAAAAGCTTGGTGGATGAGCTTTTTGTCCCTAGGCCTTCTCAAAGGACTAGAGCACATGATCTGCGCATGGAGGAAAAACGTTTTAGCCATTTATTTAGGAAAGGGTTCTTTACAGTAAGAGTGATTAAGATGTGGAATGCATTGCCACAGGAAGTCGTTATGGCAAACTCTATACCTGCATTTAAAGGGGGCTTAGATGCTTTCCTTGCATTGAAAGACATCCCTGGCTATAATTACTAGGTAATGCCTAATGATGTTGATCCAGGGATTTTATCTGATTGCCATCTGGAGTCGGGAAGGAATTTTTTCCCTTTTGGTGCTAATTGGACCATGCCTTGTAAGGGTTTTTTCGCCTTCCTCTGGATCAACAGGGATATGTGAAGGAGCAGGCTGGTGTTGTACTTTGTTCTCTGGTTGAACTCGATGGATGTATGTCTTTTTTCAACCAAAATAACTATGTAACTATGTAAAACCAATGGAAGCGATCTGAACTCCTTGCAAGGAGAACTCCCTCAGGAAATACCACAATAATAGGACAGCGAAGAGTTCCTTTCTCGTTTGGCTATACATCTATGGCGGACCAAACAAAAAAAGCGATTCTCAGGAACTGGGATATCCTACTAAGAGATCCTATATTGAAACCCCTGGTCGCAGAGGGACCCTTGTTCTCATTTAGAAGATGTCCAACAATTGGTTCCTTAATTAGCAGAAGCAAATTTAAATCTCCAAGCGGAAGCGACTGGCTCCACGAAGGCGGCCCACGTGGAAACCACCTTTGTGGCCACTGCAAATCGTGAGAGCAGCTGGCCACCAGGAGTAATTTTCGTATTGGTCCCCTCCAGCAATTCGTGCGTTCGTTCTTTACCTGCCAAACGCGATTTGTGGTGTACACAATGTGGTGCCCCTGTGGAAGATTTTACGTAGGGGAGACCACAAGGTCTCTGAATGAACGCTTTAGGGAACATTATTGTAACGATCGGTGTAACACTGAGAGGGTCTGATTACCGGTGATCTGCAGTATCACCGAGAATACAGATATATACCCGATTATTGATGATCTGCAGTATCACCGATAATCAGATATATCTCTAACCTCTGGACACCTGGGTAATAAGAGTGTTTGGTGCAACAGAAATACTTTGAGGACTGCACCTGAGGAGCAGGTGCACAGCAGTAAGGAGTACTGCACAGTAACACGTTCCTTCCGCAAGCCTGAGACTCTCCCGAGGGAGGGGTCAGGCTAGGAGTAGGAAGGACAGAGTGTGAGTGACACCAAGGAAAGGTGTCACCCCCAGGGCTGTGAGCTATCTCTAGACTGAGGAGATCGCTCTCAAGGTCGGGCAAGCCGGGTCGGCAACAGACAGACAGATCAGGGACAGAGATAGGAGACAGATGCGGAATCCTAAGACAAGCAGAGTTCGGCAACAGAGTATCAGATATAGCGAAGTACCTAATCAGAGATCAGAAGAGTAGTCAGGAAAGCAGATGGTCATAACAAATAATCAACAATGCCTAGTCTTGGGTGTGAGCTCCTTGATCATCAACACCCTGGAACTGGTCTGAGTATAACTAGATGGTAAAGCTAATTCCTAGTCTGAGGTTTGAGGTCCCTGATCATCAACACCTAGGAACTGGTCTAAATAATAACACAGATAATATCACAGATACTGACAAGGTCTGAGTGCTACCACGTAGTGATCGCAACGCCAGACACCAGAGAAATGACCAGCACCCAGTATATATACACCAGCGCTCTCCAGCGCCTCCCCTAAGTGCTGGACCAATGAAACCTGATAGAATTGTCAGCTGATCGGCTAGATCAGCTGACACCCTTCTGACTGCCATAAAGGCTCTGCCTCTCAGCGCGCGCGTGCGTCCTTCTGAACCTGTGTGGACTATCAGTCCCAACCACACCAGACATGTGTTGTAATGCATCTGTTGGTTTGAACGCGGGGCCAGCCGCACTGCTGTCAGAGCATGTGGCGGTTTCCCCGCGTTCAGCCATACTGCTAGTGGTAAGCCCGTGCGTGCAAACTGCCGCGTCGGACGCGGAATCCGCCGCCTTGTTCACTGGGCATGCGGCAGTTTCTCCGCGCTCCGTCAGGCTAGTGGATGCAGGCCCATGCGCGCAAGCTGCCATGTTGAACGCGGAATCAGCCGCCTTAGTCTGAGTACTCGCGGCGGCCTTTCCACGTTTTCTCACAATTATGGCTCAATAAAGTCAGGCAAGGGATCTCCACGAGTCATTCAACATATGCGGGGTCAGGGGAGATGCAGCAGGCCCATCTGAACCCGTTCCCTCCTCTGGCACACCAGCCAAACGCCCCCACCTCAGCAACAGTGTGAAGCCCCGCCACTGCCAAGCACTGCTGGAGATGACCAGCCTGGGGAGGGACAAGTTGATGGCAAACAATTTCCTGGCTGCCCTCAGGGAGCAGGAGCAGAGGTGGCTGACCCCCAGAGGCTTTAGAGTCGGATTGGTGGTGTCTGAAAATGGGGCAAACCTGCTGGCTGCAATCAGCAGGGGAAACCTGACCCATATTCCCTGTTTGGCCGATGTCCTGAACCTGGTGGTGCAGAGGTTCCTGCGCACCTACCCGGGGATGGAGGATCTGCTTAAAGGAGCACGGAAAATTGTTCACCATTTCCACCGCTCCGCCACTGCCTCAGCGATCCTAGCCAACCTGCAGCAGTGCAAGAGCCTGCCACCACACAGGCTCATCATTAATGTACCAATTCGCTGAAACTCCACCTTGGCCGATGTTGGAGTGGCTGTGCCAGCACAGGAGGGCTGTCACACGTTACATCGTTGCGGAGAATTTCTCCGCCACCACACACCTCCAGGTCATCTCGAACGCAGATTGGGGCAGATGCGTCAGGTTTGCATGGCGTTGGCTCCCTTCCTGTAGAGAACCAACATGGTGAGCTGGGAACGGGCATCCCTCTGCGAGTGGGTGCCCGTGATTTGCCTGCTGGTCGGGGCAATTTTTGATCTGCAGGAAGAGGGAGAGGCAGCCCTAACCCAGCTGGATCAGCAGGCAGCTGTGCAGTCCATCTCTCAGGAGGAGGAGGAGGACTTTGAGCTGTTGTAGGAGGAGTTGGAGGTCCCTGACCTTACTGTTGAAGGGAAACAGCAGAGCGCAGCTGCAGTGGTGCGAGGGTGGAGAGGGCAGGACGAAGGTCAGCGTCATTGGGCACAACCAAAGGAGGACAGGCGTGTCATCTCAGAGAGGGTGACTGTAAGAGTCTATCTCAATACATTCAATAATTACTTGCTTTCAGTACATATATAATACTTGTTTTCAGGCCTGGAGTAAAGAATCTCAACTGACAAACGAGTGTCTAATAGTGAATTTTACTAACTCATACAGTAAGTTACACAGCTTTTATACATTCCAGTGCTAGAGTAGAGATGCCGCAAACCTCCGATTTTCGGTTCGCGAACTTCCGCGGAAGGTTCGGTTCGCGGAAAAGTTCGCGAACCGCAATAGACTTCAATGGGGAGGCGAACTTTGAAAAATAGAAAAAATTATGCTGGCCACAAAAGTGATGGAAAAGATGTTTCAAGGGGTCTAACACCTGGAGGGGGGCATGGCGGAGTGGGATACATGCCAAAAGTCCCGGGGAAAAATCTGGATGTGACGCAAAGCAGCGTTTTAAGGGCAGAAATCACATTGAATGCTAAATTGCAGGCCTAACGTGCTTTAAAACATCTTGCATGTGTATACATCAATCAGGTAGTGTAATTAGAGTACTGCTTCACACTGACACACCAAACTAACTGTGTAACGCACCGCAAGTTACCAGCTGTTTGTGTAGTGGCGGCCATGCTGGACTACTGTGCAACATGGCGAGATTGCTCTTCCTCACTCAGTGATGTCAGGTAATGTGTGACGGCCTTATCAACTTTCCATGGCATTGTTAAAAAGCTTACGTTTTGTTTTTAAATTACATTTTCTACTTGCTGTGTACTTGTTCAGTACTGCTACAATGAGAATCCTATGGAGGCGGGCAAGTCTGGCATTGTGACCCCAGGTAATGGCCGGGGAATGAGGGTTTGAATCCGGTGTGGAGCCTAAGCAACGGCTACCACTACACATCCAAGGAGGGCAGCAGGCAGGCATGCCCGCCCGCCCCGAGGTAGTGACCAAAAATAACAATACAGGAGGAGGACTTTCGAGGCCCTGCTGTGTATTTGAAATGAATTAACTTTAAATCCTTTAACGAGTACCAGTTATGGCAGGAAATTAGTATATGGTTGGCAATCCAAAAGATCTCCTTTCACGAGAATCATATGGAGGAGGGCAAGTCTGCCATTGTGACCGCGGGGAATGAAGGTTGGATTCCGGCCCGTAGTGGGAGCCTGCTGAGACCCATGCTGTAGCTGCCCTGACCGTGCTTTGCAGACCAGGCATCTGTGGTCAGATGGACCCTTGAGCCAGCGGAAGACAAACCAAGTCGAAAGCATTTGCCAAGAATGTTTTACGGAGGGCAAGTTTTTTTGCCCTTTTTTTTTAATTTTTTGAAAATGATAGATGGTTGTATTTTTAAATTGTTTGAAAGTTTAGATGGTTGTATTTTTAAATTGTTTGAAAGTTTAGATAATTGTATTTTTAAATTGTTTAAAAGTGTATCCATTCTTCCTCCCCCCAGCCACGAACAATACCATGGGAACGTGGAGCAGCAGAAGCCCCCTGTGACGTCTGCCGCGGTTGTTCTCCGCGGCTTGTCTTTTGAGGGGTCCTCAGGTGTTCTTGCCAATCATAGCTGTTTGGGCCTTCTCTCCAGGTGCCTTCGTAAAGCAATTGTCCCTACGTGACAGTTGGCTTTTCCACGGCTCAATTTTTGCTGGCAGAGACAACAGATGGCTTTGCTCCGATCTGAGACACACACGTTAAAAAATTTCCAAACCGCTGAGCCCCCCTGGGCCGATGGCGCTACGGTGGCATCAGCAGCTGTGGTTGAAGGGCATGTTGGCTGTCTGGCCATAGCGGGCGATACATGGTGCCGGACACTGGCCCCAGCTGTTTCTGAGGACGAGCTCCCTCTTGTATTGCGTTCCGGAGTTGGAGCCTGATCAACGTCTACCACCACACATCCAGGCAAGGAGGGAGGCAGGCAGGCATGCACGCTTGCCTCGAGGTAGTGACCAAAAATAACAATACAGGACTCAGGAGGACCTTTTGCGGCCCTAATTGAAATGTATTAACTTTAAATACTTTAACGGGAATCCGTTATGGAGGGCAAGTGTTCCATTGTCACCGCGGGGAATGAAGGTTGGATTCCGGCCCGAAGTGGGAGCCTGCTGAGACCCATGCTGTAGCTGCCCTGACCGTACTTTGCAGACCAGGCATCTGTGGTCAGATGGACCCTTGAGCCAGCGGAAGACAAACCAAGTCGAAAGCATTTGCCAAGAATGTTTTACGGAGGGCAAGTTTTTTTGCCCTTTTTTTACATTTTTTGAAAATGATAGATGGTTGTATTTTTAAATTGTTTACAAGTGTATCCATTCAAGTGCAAGTTATGCACTGACTGCCAGGTATAATGTGCAGTCACAGATGCAGTGAAAGGTATGCAGTGACTGCAAACAGCCGTTTGTGTAGTGACGGCCGTGCTGGACTGGTGCGCACCGTGACGAGAGTGCAGGTGATGGTGGCTTTTCAGCCCATATGCTCGCCCGGCTGATGTAGCTGAATGACAGAACAGTGACTGTCCAGCTGATCAAATTTGGTCTGACCACAATGAAGCAACGACCTTATTATCTTTTGTGTGCCACCACTACCCGAGACACTCAAATAGCCGGCGGTCATTGCTTCATTGTGATGCGCAAGCCCCTTCACCGCGGCAAGGTAATGATCACGAAGGGGGATGGGCACATGTACACGCATTAGAAAAATTAGTGTAGCGGCCGCTGCTAGCAGCGGCCTTAAAAATTCAGGAATCCGCCTAGAGTCCTGGACCCTGTTGGTAGTGGCGGAGAAGGCAGTCAAACGGCCTGCAGGCAGAGATGCTGTGTGTGGGGACTGACTTAGACTTCGGTCGTGCAGTAGCCCTCCGTGATCCATTCCTCATTCATTTTGATAAAGGTCAGGTACTGAACACTGTCGTGACTTAGGCGACTTCTCTTCTCAGTAACTATGCCTCCAGCTGCACTGAAGGTCCTTTCTGACAGGACGCTTGCGGCAGGGCAAGAGAGAAGTTGTATGGCAAATTGGGACAGCTCTGGCCACAGGTCAAGCCTGCGCAACCAGTAGTCCAAGGGTTCATCGACGCTTTTCGCAGAGTCTACATCCACACTCAAGGCCAGGTAGTCGGCTACCTGCCACTCCAGGCGTTGGTGGAGGGTGGATCCGGAAGGACTATGGCCAGGAGTTGGACTAAAGAACGTCCGCATGTCCGATATCACCCTGAGATCGCTGGAGCGTCCTGTTCTTGCCTGCGTGGACTTGGGAGGAGGAGGGTTACTGCCAGTGGTACCTTGATTGCGTTGTGCAGCCACATCACCCTTAAATGCATTGTAAAGCATCATCGACAGCTTGTTCTGCAAGTGCTGCATCCTTTCCGCCTTTTGTTGAGTTGCTAAGAGGTCCGCCACTTTGTGCCTGTACTGAGGGTCTAGTAGCATGGCCACCCAGTACAGGTCATTCGTCTTGAGTTTTTTGATACGGGGGTCCCTCAACAGGCTGGACAACATGAAAGAGGACATCTGCACAAAGCTGGATGCAGACGTACTCTCCATCTCCTCTTGCTCTTCCTCAGTGACGGGACGCAACTCCTCTTCCTCCCCCCAGCCACGAACAATACCACGGGAACGTGGAGCAGCAGAAGCCCCCTGTGATGGCTGCCGCGGTTGTTCTCCTTCCGCCGCCTCATCCTCCTCCACAGAAACACCTTCCTCATCATCACCATCATCAGAGTCTGACTCCTCTCCTTCCCCACACGACTCCTCTTCTTCCTCTTCCTCCCCCCTCTGTGCTGCCGCCGGTGTTGTGGAAACATCGGGACGTGTGTAAATGGCTCCCACGACTCCTGCTGCCCTAACTCTTCTTGTTCACGCTCCTCCACAGCTGTATCCACCACTCTACGCACGGCACGCTCCAGGAAGTAGGCGTAGGGGATCAAGTCGCTGATGGTGCCCTCATCGCGACTCACCAGTTTGGTCACCTCATCAAATGGCTCCATGACCCTGCATGCATTTCGCATCAGTGTCCAGTTGTTGGGCCACAACATCCCCATCCTCCCAGATTGTGTCCTTGTACTGTAATGATACAGGTACTGGGTGACGGCTTTCTCCTGGTCTAGCAGGCGAGAGAACATCAGCAGGGTGGAATTCCAGCGAGTCGGGCTATCGCAAATCAGGCGTCTCACCGGCAAGTTGTTTCTACGCTGAATCTCCGCAAAGCGTGCCATGGCCTTGTAAGAGCGCCTGAAATGCCCACACAACTTCCTGGCCTGCTTCAGGACGTCCTCTAAGCCTGGGTACTTGGACACAAATCTTTGCACGACCAGATTAAGCACATGTGCCATGCAGGGTATGTGTGTCAGCTTTCCCAAATTCAACGCAGCAATGAGATTGCTGCCGTTGTCACACACCACGTTGCCGATCTCAAGCTTGTGCGGGGTCAGCCATTGCTCCACCTGTTTGTTAAGAGCAGCCAGGAGAGCTGTTCCAGTGTGACTCTCCGCTTTCAGGCAAGACATGTCTAACACTGCATGACACCGTCGCACCTGGCATGCAGCATAGGCCCTGGGGTGCTGGGGCTGTGTAGC
Source organism: Hyperolius riggenbachi (assembly GCF_040937935.1). Taxonomy (NCBI): domain Eukaryota; kingdom Metazoa; phylum Chordata; class Amphibia; order Anura; family Hyperoliidae; genus Hyperolius; species Hyperolius riggenbachi. Next base: position 670,651 of record NW_027152339.1, on the reverse strand, counting down.
TGGAGAGGAGATGGCAGCACCAGCCAAGGAGGAGGAGGATGACGACAGCGAAGCGGTGGTAGCAGGTGGAGAGGAGGTGGCTGGAGGCCTGCCTGCAAGCCGTGGAGGTGTGACAAGTCGGTCCTCTGCGCAGCCACGTACTCCCTGCTTGCTGCCATCGGTCACCAGGTTGACCCAATGGGCTGTGTATGTAATGTAGTGGCCCTGCCCGTGCTTGGCAGACCAGGCATCCGTGGTTAGGTGGACCCTTGACCCAACGCTGTGTGCCAGAGATGACACCACTTGCCTCTCAACTGCACAGTAGAGTTTGGGTATGGCCTTTTGTGAAAAATAATTGCGGCCTGGTATCTTCCACTGCGGTGTACCAATGGCCACAAACTTACGGAAAGCCTCCGACTCCACCAGCTTGTATGGTAATAGCTGGCGAGCTAATAGTTCCGCCACGCCAGCTGTCAGACGCCGGGCAAGAGGGTGACTGGCAGACATTTGCTTCTTACGCTCAAATACTTCCTTCACGGACAGCTGGGTACTGCTGTGGGCAGAGGAGAAGGAACCGCTCAAGGGAAGAGGCGGTGTGGAGGAGGGTGGCTGTGAAAGTGCAAGGGAGAAAGTGGATGAAGACGATGCACCTGAAGGAGGAAGAGGAGAAGGAGGGTGGCTTGTCTTTTGAGGGGTGCTGCTTTTCCTCAGGTGTTCTTGCCATAGCTGTTTGTGCCTTCTCTCCAGGTGCCTTCGTAAGGCACTTATCCTTACGTGAGAGTTGGCCTTTCCACGGCATAATTTTTGCTGGCAGAGACAACAGATGGCTTTGCTCCGATCTGAGACACACACGTTAAAAAATTTCCAAACCGCTGAACCCCCCTGGGGTGATGGCGCTAGGGTGGCATCAGCAGCTGACGTTGAAGGGCATGTGTGCTGGCTGGCCATAGCGGGTGATACATGGCGCCGGACACTGCCCCCAGCTGTTTCTGAGGACGAGCTACTTTTGCTTCTATCATGGAGTCGTCTCCTCCTACTCTTCTCTGACTCCTCCTCTGAACTGTCCACCTGGTCATCTCCTCTACCGGGAACATATGTGGTATCCGTATAATCGTCATCATAATCCTCCTGGCCAGCTGCGCTTTCCTCAGACACCTCCTCAAGTGCACCAACTTCAGGTGGTCCACCATCATCCCCATCCACACATGTTACGTCCATACTATCGCCACCTAACTCAGACGTAGGAGGTGGTGTACCTGCGCCTTCTTGTTGTTGTTGCAGTAGTGGCTGGGAATCAGTGATTTCACCACCACCACCAAATAACTCCTGCGAAGTGTCAAATGCAGCGGATGTGGTGCTTGTTGTAGCGCTGGTGGCTGCGGGAGATGAGGTGTTCTGTGTTAAATACTCAATCACCTCTTCACGATTTTGGGAAGTGATGGCACGTGCCTTCTTCTGAGCACTGTATTTTGTGGCAGGTCCGCACGAAATCACAGCAACACCACCTCGCACAGCCACAGACCTGCCGGTGCCTGGTGGCCTTCCTCTGGGTCTGCCTCTACCTCTTCCTCTACCTGGTTTGTCCATTTTGTCCATCTCGGGGGTATGCTAGCTATATGCAGTGAGGTGGGTTCCCACTCAACACAACAGGTAGTTAGATGTAGCGAGGTGGCCAGGTGGGTTCTCACTCAACACAACAGGTAGTTAGATGCAGTGAGCTGGGTTCACTCAACACAAAGCTAGGTAGATGCAGTGATGAGGTGGGTTAAGTAAACACAACAGGTACTGGGTAGTTAGATGCAGTGAGCTGGGTTCACTCAACAGTAAAGGTACTTAAGATGCAGTGAGGTGGGTTCTCACTCAACACAACAGGTAGTTAGATGCAGCGAGGTGGCCAGGTGGGTTCACACTCAACACAACAGGTAGTTAGATGCAGTGAGCTAGGTTCACTCAACACAACGCTAGGTATATGCAGTGATGAGGTGGGTTAAGTAAACACAACAGGTACTGGGTAGTTAGATGCAGTGAGCTGGGTTCACTCAACAGTAAAGGTACTTAAGATGCAGTGAGGTGGGTTCTCACTCAACACAACAGGTAGTTAGATGCAGTGAGGTGGCCAGGTGGGTTCTCACTCAACACAACAGGTAGTTAGATGCAGTGAGCTGGGTTCACTCAACACAACGCTAGGTATATGCAGTGATGAGGTGGGTTAAGTAAACACAACAGGTACTGGGTAGTTAGATGCAGTGAGCTGGGTTCACTCAACAGTAAAGGTACTTAAGATGCAGTGAGGTGGGTTCTCACTCAACACAACAGGTAGTTAGATGCAGCGAGGTGGCCAGGTGGGTTCACACTCAACACAACAGGTAGTTAGATGCAGTGAGCTGGGTTCACTCAACACAACGTTAGGTATATGCAGTGATGAGGTGGGTTAAGTAAACACAACAGGTACTGGGTAGTTAGATGCAGTGAGCTGGGTTCACTCAACAGTAAAGGTACTTAAGATGCAGTGAGGTGGGTTCTCACTCAACACAACAGGTAGTTAGATGCAGTGAGGTGGCCAGGTGGGTTCTCACTCAACACAACAGGTAGTTAGATGCAGTGAGCTGGGTTCACTCAACAGTAAAGGTACTTAAGATGCAGTGAGGTGGGTTCTCACTCAACACAACAGGTAGTTAGATGCAGCGAGGTGGCCAGGTGGGTTCTCACTCAACACAACAGGTAGTTACATGCAGTGAGCTGGGTTCACTCAACACAACGCTAGGTATATGCAGTGATGAGGTGGGTTAAGTAAACACAACAGGTACTGGGTAGTTAGATGCAGTGAGCTGGGTTCACTCAACAGTAAAGGTACTTAAGATGCAGTGAGGTGGGTTCTCACTCAACACAACAGGTAGTTAGATGCAGCGAGGTGGCCAGGTGGGTTCTCACTCAACACAACAGGTAGTTAGATGCAGTGAGCTGGGTTCACTCAACACAACGCTAGGTATATGCAGTGATGAGGTGGGTTAAGTAAACACAACAGGTACTGGGTAGTTAGATGCAGTGAGCTGGGTTCACTCAACAGTAAAGGTACTTAAGATGCAGTGAGGTGGGTTCTCACTCAACACAACAGGTAGTTAGATGCAGTGAGGTGGCCAGGTGGGTTCACACTCAACACAACAGGTAGTTAGATGCAGTGAGCTGGGTTCACTCAACACAACGCTAGGTATATGCAGTGATGAGGTGGGTTAAGTAAACACAACAGGTACTGGGTAGTTAGATGCAGTGAGCTGGGTTCACTCAACAGTAAAAGTACTTAAGATGCAGTGAGGTGGGTTCTCACTCAACACAACAGGTAGTTAGATGCAGCGAGGTGGCCAGGTGGGTTCTCACTCAACACAACAGGTAGTTAGATGCAGTGAGCTGGGTTCACTCAACAGTAAAGGTACTTAAGATGCAGTGAGGTGGGTTCTCACTCAACACAACAGGTAGTTAGATGCAGCGAGGTGGCCAGGTGGGTTCTCACTCAACACAACAGGTAGTTACATGCAGTGAGCTGGGTTCACTCAACACAACGCTAGGTATATGCAGTGATGAGGTGGGTTAAGTAAACACAACAGGTACTGGTAGTTAGATGCAGGGAGCTGGGTTCACTCAACACAAAGCTAGGTATATGCAGTGATGAGGTGGGTTAAGTAAACACAACAGGTACTGGGTATATGCAGTACTGGGTAGTACAATGTGCAGCTCCCTGTCACACACACACAGGTAGTCACTGAATGTGCTGGGCTGCTGGCAGTGGCACGCACAATATCAATTAGCAAGGCTGTGCATGCAACAAAAGTGTCAGTTTGACACACAGGAAAAAAAAATGTACAGGTTGAGCTCTGAAAAGAGCTGCTGCTGGGTGCTTTAAAAGCAATAATAATCAGTCAGGAGCAAGCAAAGCAGCCTAGAACCTAACTACTCTGTCCCTAGGAGAAAAAGTCTGCAGCAGCTGTCCCTTTCCTCTCACGAGCAGGCACACGAGTGAGTGTAATGGCCGCCGGAGGCTGCCTTATATAAGGGGGAGTGGGGCTCCAGGGCTTAGTGTAGCCCGAATGGCTACAATGGGTATCATTCATAAAGCATTTCCGCATGCGGAAATGCTTAACACCGGTGACTTTCCCGACCACTCAGCATAAGCCCCATTCATAAAGGCTCTTTCCGCATGAAAAGGTGACAGAGCGATACATTTCCGCCTTGTGCGGAGTTTTTCTAGATTAATCTAGAAAAAGTAACAAACACATCCATTCATAAAGATTAGAGCAAGCGGTATCCGGAAGGAAAATACCGCTTGCTCGACAGTAGCGATAGGCGGGCGGAATACATATAAATGAATGGGAGGGACCTCCCAAGCAGCATCAGACAGAGCAGCGCAGGGAGGGAATCGGGCAGCTTTTAAGTTTCCGCATGTCTTCCGCCATGCTGCCGCCAGCTTCCTCCAGAAAACCTCCGCACTTCTTCCGCAACAGGCAGACTTCTTTATGAATGGCCACCCAGAAGTCTTAATTACCGGTTGCGGAGAAGAACGGTGTTTTCCCGCACTACCGACAGCCTGTTTATGAATGATACCCAATGTGCCTGCTGACTGTGATGCAGAGGGTCAAAGTTGACCCTCATAGTGCATTATGGGGCGAATCGAACTTCCGCAAAAGTTTGCCTGGTGCAGGCAAACGCGAACCACCAATGTTCGCCTGGAACCGTTCGCCGGCAAACTGTTCGCTACACCTCTGTACTAGAGCTTACGTGACAGCTAAAAATGCAGAACACAGAGCATTACCATAGTAGATCACTAGCCAGCGTCTCTAGTGTCACCTTGTTCCTTGGGGAATCAGCTGTCTCCTCAAATCCCCTTGTCACCATAATGTATATATATCCAGTAGGAAGTTACACCCTTATACTAAAATACAACTACTTGGTTTATACAGAAAACTCTGACTATTAAATTAATCTATAACAATCGTCCCATTTATCATATATATGTATGTATATATGTATGTATGTATGTATATATATATATGTGTATATATATATATATATATATATATATATATATATATATGTACAGAGGGGCTGCAGCACACAACAGGAAAACAGTGACAGGGGCTCTTGGTTACGCTTTAACGCGCTTAAGCTCACCAACTGCGCCAAAGTGTCCCCAATCTGGTGAGTCCTACTTTAACCAGGCAAAAATGCTAGTTTTAATCAGCGTTCTATATATATATATATATATATATATATATGTATATATATATATATATATATATATCTATATCTATACCTATATATATAATAGACTAAGTGCCTCAACCTTCAAACAAGAAGAAGAAGTACTTTGCATGAGAAAATGTATGCGTGATCAAACACCAAGTTTAAGGCCTCTTTTCCACGGACTGTTGAGCTGTGTGCTCAGCAAGCAGTTACCAGGCAGCAGTGAGCAGATACCAGGCAGCAGTGAGCAGATACCAGGCAGCAGTGAGCAGATACCAGGCAGCAGCAAGCAGTTATCAGTCAGCAACGAGCAGATACCAGGCAGCAGCAAGCAGTTATCAGTCAGCAACGAGCAGATACCAGGCAGCAGTGAGCAGTTACCAGGCAGCAACAAGCAGTTACCAGGCAGCAATATATATAATAGACTAAGTGCCTCAACCTTCAAACAAGAAGAAGAAGTACTTTGCATGAGAAAATTTATGCGTGATCAAACACCAAGTTTAAGGCCTCTTTTCCACGGACTGTTGAGCTGTGTGCTCAGCAAGCAGTTACCAGGCAGCAGCGAGCAGTTACCAGGCAGCAGCAAGCAGTTACCAGGCAGCAGCAAGCAGTTACCAGGCAGCAGCAAGCAGTTACCAGGCAGCAGCAAGCAGTTACCAGACAGCAGCAAGCAGTTACCAGACAGCAGCAAGCAGTTACCAGGCAGCAGCGAACAGTTGTGAGAGTTTGAGAGCCATTTCACTGCCTATTCACAGTCCATGGAAAAGAGGCCTTACCCTAGCAAGTCTGACATTGCAAATCTGGCCTAATTGGATATTCATGAGGCAATGCTCAGGCAAATGCATGCACAAACCAATATCACAAAGCAGTCACCCTGCTACATGCTACATTAGCACTATCCGGCTTAGTGCACACCAGAGCGGTTCGGCAGCGTTTTGCGATCCACATGCGGCTGCGGATACGCTTGGGTAATGTATTTCAATGGGCTGGTGCACACCAGAGCGGGAGGCGTTTTGCTGAAACGCATACTCCCGAGGTGAGGCATTTTTTTGGATTTCGGATGCGTTTCTGCCTCAATGTTAAGTATAGGAAAAACGCAAACCGCTCTGAAAAACGGCAGTTCAGAGCGGTTTTGCAGGCGTTTTTGTTACAGAAGCTGTTCAGTAACAGCTTTACTGTAACAATATATGAAATCTACTACACCAAAAACGCTTTACAAAACCGCAAAATGCTAGGTGAAATGCTACAGAAAAATAAGAAAAAGCGTTTCAAAATCTGCTAGCATTTTGCGGATCTGCTAGCAGTTTTTGGTGTGCTCCAGGCCTCCAGAGCGCAACGGGGAGGATTCCCAATGCCCCCTTTTTATACAACTGGGGGGACCGCAGGGTCCCAGGCTCTCTCACTGCCTGGAAACCACAGCGGCACCCCGGAGGGGGAGGCTGGGTGGCGTGGACGACCCCCCCCAAGTTTGGCCAGCGCCGGGGAGAGCCGTCTGCACCCACCTCCCAATATTAAAAACAGGCACTTACCTTAACGTCCATTGCGTTCTGCTACATGCGCATTAATTTGGGGGCACCACATGAGAAAGGAGAGAAGCATGGGTCACCCCGAGCTTTAGAGCTCAGGGCTGGCTCACATACAGCACTCCAGAGGGGGGGGGGGGGGAGGAGGACAGGCGCACTCACTCCAGGGTTCATCCACCACCTGCCTCCAAAGGATACAAACTGCACAAAATGCTTTCCATGAGAAAATTAATGCGCATGTAGCAGAACCCAATGGACGTTAAGGTACGTGGCTGTTTTTAATATTAGGAGGTGGGTGCGGACGGCTCTCCCCAGCGCTGGCCACGCTTGGGGGGGGGGGGGCAGCTGCGCCACCCAGCCTCCCACTCCGGGGTGCCGCTGTGGTTCCCAGGCATCGAGAGAGCACTTTGCAGTATTGGTTTTTTGACCCTGCATAGTTTGGCATGCGAAAGCAAATGCATATTTGCATGAGCATTGCCTCATAAATAGCCAATTAGGCCGGATTTGCAAAGCCAGACTTGCTACAGTTAAACTTGGTGTTTGAGCACGCATACATTTTCTCATGGAAAGCCTACTTCTTCTTGCTTCAGGGCTCGTTCCCACTGTTGCGACGCGATTTCGGCCGCATTCCGACGCTTGTAAAAACGCATGCGGATGCGTTTCCACATGCGTTTTTACCCGCGATTTCGCATGCGATTTCGCATGGCAGGGTGCCATGCGAAATTAACCATGACACTGCCAGGGCTAAATAAAATTGAAAAAGGTGCGAAATCGCACGCGAAATCGCGGGTAAAAAGGCATGTAACAAACGCATGCGTTTTTACTATTAAATACATTAGCGGCGATTCGCATGGATTCCCGACGCAGGCGAAATCGTTGGCTCTTTTGTGCATTTTTTTCACGCTGAAAAAAACGCACCTCAACAACGCTACAGTGGAAACAGGCCCATCCACTTGCATTACATGTGCGGATCTGCATGCGTTGGACGCATGCAGATTCGCGATAGTGGAAACGAGCCCTCAAGGTTGAGGCACGTACTCTATTAGATAGATAGATAGATAGATGCGGCGTATGCTACGACGCGGGTTGGCTAGTCTATATATATAATAGACTAAGTGCCTCAACCTTCAAACAAGAAGAAGAAGTACTTTGCATGAGAAAATTTATGCATGATCAAACACCAAGTTTAAGGCCTCTTTTCCACGGACTGTTGAGCTGTGTGCTCAGCAAGCAGTTACCAGGCAGCAGTGAGCAGATACCAGGCAGCGACAAAGTTACCAGGCAGCAGCAAGCAGTTACCAGGCAGCAGCAAGCAGTTACCAGGCAGCAGCAAGCAGTTACCAGGCAGCAGCGAGCAGATACCAGGCAGCAGCGAGCAGATACCAGGCAGCAGCGAGCAGATACCAGGCAGCAGCGAGCAGATACCAGGCAGCAGTGAGCAGATACCAGGCAGCAGCGAGCAGATACCAGGCAGCAGCGAGCAGATACCAGGCAGCAGCGAGCAGACAGTAAGCAGATACCAGGCAGCAGCGAGCAGTTACCAGGCAGCAGCAAGCAGTTACCAGGCAGCAGTGAGCAGATACCAGGCAGCAGCGAGCAGTTACCAGGCAGCAGCAAGCAGTTACCAGGCAGCAGCAAGCAGTTACCAGGCAGCAGCAAGCAGTTACCAGGCAGCAGCAAGCAGTTACCAGGCAGCAGCAAGCAGTTACCAGGCAGCAGCAAGCAGTTACCAGGCAGCAGTGAGCAGTTGTGAGAGTTTGAGAGGCATTTCACTGCCTATCAACAGTCCATGGAAAAGAGGCCTTACCAGTGGCGTAGCTAAGGAGCTGTGGGCCCCGATGCAACTTTTACAATGGGGCCCCCAAGCACTCTATACGTGACAATTGATACGGCGCACCAAAACCTGCCAATGGCAACTACAGTGTCAGATGTGCAAGAAGGGGATGGGGAACCGTTTGTTAATAATTACCACTATTTAAGGTATCTATAGAAGTGATTATTATGAGCACAGGACCAATAGAGAGCTAATACTGTAGTTGAGGGAGGGCCCTTCGGGGCCCCGATGCGGTCGCTACCGCTGCACCCCCTATTGCTACGCCCCTGGGCCTTACCCTAGCAAGTCTGACATTGCAAATCTGGCCTAATTGGCTATTCATGAGGCAATGCTCATGCAAATGCATGCACAAACCAATACCACAAAGCAGTCACCCTGCTACATGCTACATTAGCACTATCCGGCTTAGTGCACACCAGAGCGGTTCGGCAGCGTTTTGCGATCTGCTTGCGGCTGCGGATACGCTTGGGTAATGTATTTCAATGGGCTGGTGCACACCAGAGCGGGAGGCGTTTTGCTGAAACGCATACTCCCGGGGTGAGGCATTTTTTGGATTGCGGAGGCGTTTCTGCCTCCAATGTAAAGTATAGGAAAAACGCAAACCGCTCTGAAAAACGGCAGTTCAGAGCGGTTTTGCAGGCGTTTTTGTTACAGAAGCTGTTCAGTAACAGCTTTACTGTAACAACATATGAAATCTACTACACCAAAAACGCTTTACAAAACCGCAAAATGCTAGCTGAAACGCTACAGAAAAATAAGAAAAAGCGTTTCAAAATCTGCTAGCATTTTGCGGATCTGCTAGCAGTTTTTGGTGTGCTCCAGGCCTCCAGGAGCGCCATGGGGAGGATTCCCAATGCCCCCTTTTTATACAACTGGGGGGACCGCAGGGTCCCAGGCTCTCTCACTGCCTGGAAACCACAGCGGCACCCCGGAGGGGGAGGCTGGGTGGCGCGGACGACCCCCCCCCAAGTGTGGCCAGCGCTGGGGAGAGCCGTCTGCACCCACCTCCCAATATTAAAAACAGGCACTTACCTTAACGTCCATTGCGTTCTGCTACATGCGCATTAATTTGGGGGCACCACATGAGAAAGGAGAGAAGCATGGGTCACCCCGAGCTTTAGAGCTCAGGGCTGGCTCACATACAGCACTCCAGAGGGGGGGGGAGGACAGGCGCACTCACTCCAGGGTTCACACCACCGGAGCAAGCCATCCACCACCTGCCTCCAAAGGATACAAACTGCACAAAATGCTTTCCATGAGAAAATTAATGCGCATGTAGCAGAACCCAATGGACGTTAAGGTAAGTGGCTGTTTTTAATATTAGGAGGTGGGTGCGGACGGCTCTCCCCAGCGCTGGCCACGCTTGGGGGGGGCGGCTGCGCCACCCAGCCTCCCCCTCCGGGGTGCCACTGTGGTTCCCAGGCAGTGAGAGAGCACTTTGCGGTATTGGTTTTTGGACCCTGCATAGTTTGGCATGCGAAAGCAAATGCATATTTGCATGAGCATTGCCTCATGAATAGCCAATTAGGTCAGATTTGGAAAGCCAGACTTGCTAGGGTTAAACTTGGTGTTTGAGCACGCAAAATTTTTCTCATGGAAAGCATTTTTTGCAGTTGTATCCTTTGGAGGCAGGTGGTGGGTGGCTTGCTCTGGTGGTGTGAGCCCTGGAGTGAGTTGTCTGCGCCTGTCCTCCCCCCACCCCGGAGTGTTGTATGTGATCCAGCCCTGAGCTCTAAAGCTCGGGGTGACCCATGCTTCACTCCTTTCTCATGTGGTGCCCCCAAGTTAATGTGCATGTTGCAGAACGCAATGGATGTTAAAGTAAGTGCCCGTTTTTAATATTGGGAGGTGGGTGCGGTTGGCTCTCCCCGGCGCTGACCACACTTGGGGGGGGGGGGGGGGGCAGCTGCGCCACCCAGCCTCCCCCTCCGGGGTGCCGCTGTGGTTCCCAGGCAGTGAGAGAGCCTGGGACCCCGCAGTCCCCCGGTTGTATGGGGGCATTCGGAATCCTCCCCGTGGCGCTCCTGGATAGTGCTAATGTAGCATGAACCAATTTCCGCAGGGCGATCGCTTTGCGGTATTGGTTTTTGGACCCTGCATAGTTTGGCATGCGAAAGCAAATGCATATTTGCATGAGCATTGCCTCATGAATAGCCAATTAGGCCGGATTTGAAAAGCCAGACTTGCTAGGGTTAAACTTGGTGTTTGAGCGCGCATACATTTTCTCATGGAAAGCCTACTTCTTCTTGCTTCAAGGTTGAGGCACGTACTCTATTAGATAGATAGATGCGGCGTATGCTACGACGCGGGTTGGCTAGTTATAGGATAATGTTTACACATATTATTCATGATTGTTCAAATTAGGAATGTCAATCCCACAGTTCTCTTATCATATTCTTATTGCTGTTAGTGGCACCTGCAATAAATATGGCACCTCACATCCGCTGTGGCTCCATACATATCCCAACAAATCAATCTCACATTGGCATATAATCTGGGCATCATAGGGTCACCCACACGGGTCAACCCCCATCTTCCGACCCCTTTGAACGATAATATTAAAATTTGTCAATGATGACGTTTAATGCGTAAAAATGTAGTCAGATCAAGTTCAGCATTCAAACCCAATGGAGTTACAGTATTCAGCTTGAACATCTAGGATGCCTCTTTACAGTATATTAACTCATCAAAGTCACCTCTTCTTACAGAAACCTTTAATTTATAAATACCCTTAATCAAAGTGCCTGTTAGTTCATTATTATGGCATTCCCGGTAATGGTCATAGATGACACCTGTTGCCTTTCCACCTCAAATTTTGCTTAAATACTCCAATACACAATCTTTTTGTTTTTCCAACATATTTTAATTTACAGGGACATTGTATCATATATACTACTCGTGTAGTTTCACAATTTATGAAAGATCTTATTTCACACTCTGTGTCACCTGTACTATTTTTAAACTTGTTGGTACGTTCAATAAAATATTTCTGAGGTGTCGGGGATAAATACTGTGCTGTCCCAGTTGTGTATTGGACACAATGTGGGATTTACGACCACTCTCTGATTATGTACAGCTGTGGTACCACCGCTAGGTGCCATGGACACTTATGCTGCTGTTGTCTGACACGTTACTCCTCCTCCTCCTGCTGCTTTTACCTCCTGCTCTCTGTGCTCCCACCACCAAGGTCCACAGAATAAGGCGCTGCTGCCATGTGCCACCAGCTATTATGCCACTACAATAGCTATATACATATTTTGTTGTAAAAAATATATATATCTGAGGTGTCTGGGTTGAAAACTGTGCTATCCCAGTTTTGTATTGGACACAATGTGGGCTTCACAACCGCTGTTTGGAACCTCTTGCTGTTTTCTCTGTGATTATGTACAGCCGTGGTACCACCGCTAGGTACCATGGCCTATTATATTGCCTGCAGCTGCCACATGTTGCTACTCCTCCTCCTGCTGCTGCTTGTACCTCCTACTTCTCACCACCAGGGTCCACAGAATAAGGCGCTGCTACCATGCACCACCAGCTATAACGCCACTAGAATAGCTATACATCTTATATCTATATATATAAAATCGTATGTATGTATGTGCCGCGATCACTCAAAAACGCCTTGACCGATTTAAACAAAACTTGGTATACAGACCCCTTACTACCTGGGATGATATGTTCCAATGGTCTCGTGTCCCCCCTGCACACTTGGGCGGAGCTACAAACAGCAAATCAGATTTCACCCATTCATGTCAATGGAAGAATGGAAAAAGCTGTCATTCTCACAGTTATCAAGCCATAGTCCGCACACTTGGCACAGTAGTTCACTTGGTGACTGGGGTTACAAATCCAGGAAAAGTGGGTGGAGCATAAAACAACCAATCAAATTTCAGCCATTCATTTTAAATGGGAAAATGTAAACTGCAGCCATTCTTACATTGTTAGTCGCAGGGTTTTCAAACTTGCCACATTTTGTCAGTGGGTGAAGAGATTAAAATTCAGGAACGTGGGTGGAGCCTACAACAGCCAATCAAAATTCACCTATTGAGTTTTGGGGGAAATATTGAAACTGCTGCCAGTCTTACACTGGCAGAGGCTTCAAAGTTGCTACATTTGGGTGACTATAAATTGATCTATGTCTCGTGCGCTCACTGCTTACAATATAACAATTATCGTACATACATACAAAAAGTTCTAAAACATACAATAAACAAAATGAAAAAACAAAGAGTCCCTCTTAAAGTCCAAAAGCTAATTTACGTGTCCATGGATCGCTGCACCAATCATCAAGCATCAGATGTGTATAACAGTATTCCTTTTGAGATGCTGCGCTCACATGTACTTGAAATCTTCGTAAAGTTGTGTCACTCACATGAAAAAGAAATAAAACCATAGCATAATACTGTATTGCACCAGTGCCACATCCCTCACACCCAGTGCCAGGAATTAGTCGTGAGCTCTGCCCAAATATCCACCACAGATCACCAGGTCACACAGGTCCTCACCATGTACTGTGGCCGCCAACCACAGACAGCAGAAATAGCACCTTTACACTTTTCAGACCATGTGAATTTCCTCAGGCTTAACACCACCACCAGCATACGTGGCCTCTCACCTTCTGTTTTGCTGTCCAAGTTATAAGACAGCAACTGCACTCAGAACACCCAGCGGATCTTTTCACTGCCAGCCTCAAGTAAATGATTTCATAGGAACAGGAGTCTCACATCAGCCTAATAACTGAGAAGCTCCACATAGTGTAAAACCATTCGCTTTAATAAAATAATTAAAAGTAGTGCACTCACAAGTTTCCAGTAAAAACAAGCATTTCAATACAATCCTCCACGCCAGCTCAGTCCGCCCGTAGCTCCGCCCTACGCGTTTCGTGCATGCGCACTCATCAGGGGCTTGAGGCGCATGACCAGCCAGCGTCTTAAAATACTATTATTTTCGTCCTATCATCCAATCCGCAATTTCCCTCACCCAAGATGGCCGCCGGACTACTTCCGCCCTACACCATCCCTCTCATCAGCCTATAAGAGATTGCCATGTCAGCAGGGGTCATCCCCGTCATTACAGTCCGCCCGCTGTACTTCCATTGGGAGGCCAGCCACGACTAATCACGCCCAGGGAGCCGCCCCCAAACATCATCTCATGGCTAGTAGTTTCAACATGCCGATATTCCGGCGCTCTGATTGGCTCAAAGGAACCTTCCGCATCAGTACGGAATTCCTAATTATTTTCAGCCCCTTATATACAATACAGACCGCTCCTCAAACCCCCTCATAATATCAATGAAATTTACCACATTCGTTACCCCATTATACCACACAGTATCAGTTTTCCACATACCCCCAAAAACATCATTATTATCATAGTAGCTTGAAAACGTACAACCACATAACTCTCTCCATGTGGTTCTTCCCACACACATTAGTATCTGACGTCCCCCATATAGTTCTTACCAATATCTACCTAATCTACCATCCAGTATCTAATAGCCCAGTTCAAATAAGGTAAAAACGATTCTCTCTTTTCATTAAATCCAATGGCCGGGACCCAGCCACTGCATACACCCACATCCCCCACACACATGGCAGAATGCAAGTGAACACCGCATAACAGGGCCAGCATCACCGGACACACGGATAGGTGATCCTTAAATACTAATAATAACAGAACCACAATACCAGGATTTTACTCCTATCCCATACCCCCCATGTCAACAACAGTGCAACCCATTCAAAGGGACCAGCCCCCATATTTTGAATGGGGTACATGTGTGTCCCAGACCAGAAGGGGCACACATCTACCCCACATCTACCTAATCATTAGAAATGAAACAGTTCTAGTCGAACTCGACATTTAGGCCTCTTGGGTGCAACGTTTTTAGTTCATGAATCCAGCGTGACTCCATCTTGGATAATTCCCTAACTTTGTTACACCCTCTCCAGCTCCCCCTTAGTCTATCAATTCCACAGAAATTCATCATGCCCGGATCCCGCCCGTGATGTTCAGCAAAGTGTTTAGACATATTATGTGCAGAGTTGCCTTTTTTGATATTTCTAACGTGTTCACCAATCCGATCCTTGAGTTTCCTTGTGGTCCTACCAATGTATTGGTGTCCGCAAGGACACCAGCACATATATACAACATGAGTGGTACTGCAAGTAATGCAGTCCCTGAGTTCATACTTCTTTCCATTAACCTTTCCCACAACTTCATTACGTTTCTGTGCCTGCGATTCTGTGCAACCTACACACTTTCTACATGGATAGAACCCTTTATTTCCCATCATATCTCCCCTACTTCTTTTTGGTCCATCGATGAAACTTGGAACTAGGATCTGCTGCAGATTTTTTGCCTTCTTATATATAAACCGTGGATGAGCAGGTATATTCTGTCCCAGCACCGTGTCGGCCCTCAGCACATTCCAGTGTCTTCTTATCACACGTTCAACTTCACCATGCCTGGAGTTATAGTCCAGCAGCATTGCATACTCCTGTCTGCCACCTACATCATTAGTATTCCTCCCATTCTCCAACATCTGCCCTCTATCCATTTTCTCAGCAGCATCACGTATCCTTCCCAAAGTCTCCCTCTCATACCCCTTTTCCACAAACCTCTCTATCAGCATGTCTGTCTGTTCTCTATAATCCGAGATCTCAGAACAATTACGTCGTATTCTGAGCATCTGCCCTTTGGGTATGTTAGTAAGCCATTTCTTGTGATGACAGCTGGAATATGGGATATACCCATTTCTATCTGTTTTCTTGAAATAGGTCCGCATCTGCAGCCTATCTCCCTTCCTGTAAAGATCCAAATCAAGGAAGCAAATTCTGTTCTCATCGCTCTCCACTGTTAGTCTAATGCCCCTCTGATTAGAATTTAGCCATTCCACATACTGATCCAACTCCAGTCTACTCCCTTTCCAGACGATACACAGGTCGTCTATATACCTAAACCAGTATCTAACTGGCTGGCTGTTGCTATTTTCCAACACCTGTCGTTCCCACTCGTCCATAAAAATATTTGCAAGACTGGGTGCAAATTTTGCCCCCATGGCGCATCCCGTTATCTGCCGAAAAAATTGTCCTGCATACCAAAAATAATTATGCTGTAAAACGAATTTTAACAGCCGTAAGATAAACAGAATTTGCTCCCTTTTTAGTGTACCATCCATCTTTAGGGCTCTTCCTACTGCCTTCATTCCCAGATCATGCGGAATTATTGTGTATAATGAGGCTACATCAGCTGTTACTAGGAGATCATCTCCACCTAACGTAATCTTTTCTACCTCTTTAATCATTTGTTTCGTGTCTTTAATCAAATATGGGAGTTTTTGTACAATGGGCTGTAAAAAACTATCAATGTACTCACCTATTCTCTGGTTTAGGGACTCTATCCCACTAATTATGGGCCTACCAGGGGGTCTTTCCAGATCCTTGTGTCTTTTTGGGTTCTGATATATCACAGGTATCCTTGGCACGTCAATCATAAGGTATTTGAACTCTGAATCATCAATTATCCCCTCATCCAGCCCTCCCTTCAAAATATCTCTTAATATCCCTTTATATTGTCTGGTGGGGTCTCCTTTCAGTTTCTCATAGGTTGCACTATCCCCAACTATCCTGTCTAGTTCATCAGTGTACTGATCCTTCCTCATCACCACAACACCACCTCCTTTGTCAGCAGGCCTAATCAGCAGGTCCTTTCTTTCAGCTAATTTAAGTGCTGTCACTAACTCACCATCCTTCCTCTGATCACCCAATTTTTCCAAATCCGCCGTGACCAATCTTCTAAACACTTCAACTGTACTTCCCATGCTGTATGTATTTGGGTTAAATAGGGACTTGTTTTTTAGTCCCGTATGCACATAATCAGGGGCTGGTCTAATGTTATTCCTATTTGTGGCTTCTTTGGATAAGAAATATTTTTTAATGTTAAGTTTCCTAACGTACTTCTGTACATTGATGTACGTACCAAATTTATCTAATCCCTGCTTGGGGGCATACTTCAGGCCTTTATCCAAGATGGCCATCTCTTCCGGTTTGAGCTGGACCTGGCTAATATTAAAGATACCCTTTCCCTTCACATTTCCACACATGTACCCCATTCAAAATATGGGGGCTGGTCCCTTTGAATGGGTTGCACTGTTGTTGACATGGGGGGTATGGGATAGGAGTAAAATCCTGGTATTGTGGTTCTGTTATTATTAGTATTTAAGGATCACCTATCCGTGTGTCCGGTGATGCTGGCCCTGTTATGCTGTGTTCACTTGCATTCTGCCATGTGTGTGGGGGATGTGGGTGTATGCAGTGGCTGGGTCCCGGCCATTGGATTTAATGAAAAGAGAGAATCGTTTTTACCTTATTTGAACTGGGCTATTAGATACTGGATGGTAGATTAGGTAGATATTGGTAAGAACTATATGGGGGACGTCAGATACTAATGTGTGTGGGAAGAACCACATGGAGAGAGTTATGTGGTTGTACGTTTTCAAGCTACTATGATAATAATGATGTTTTTGGGGGTATGTGGAAAACTGATACTGTGTGGTATAATGGGGTAACGAATGTGGTAAATTTCATTGATATTATGAGGGGGTTTGAGGAGCGGACTGTATTGTATATAAGGGGCTGAAAATAATTAGGAATTCCGTACTGATGCGGAAGGTTCCTTTGAGCCAATCAGAGCGCCGGAATATCGGCATGTTGAAACTACTAGCCATGAGATGATGTTTGGGGGCGGCTCCCTGGGCGTGATTAGTCGTGGCTGGCCTCCCAATGGAAGTACAGCGGGCGGACTGTAATGACGGGGATGACCCCTGCTGACATGGCAATCTCTTATAGGCTGATGAGAGGGATGGTGTAGGGCGGAAGTAGTCCGGCGGCCATCTTGGGTGAGGGAAATTGCGGATTGGATGATAGGACGAAAATAATAGTATTTTAAGACGCTGGCTGGTCATGCGCCTCAAGCCCCTGATGAGTGCACATGCACGAAACGCGTAGGGCGGAGCTACGGGCGGACTGAGCTGGCGTGGAGGATTGTATTGAAATGCTTGTTTTTACTGGAAACTTGTGAGTGCACTACTTTTAATTATTTTATTAAAGCGAATGGTTTTACACCATGTGGAGCTTCTCAGTTATTAGGCTGATGTGAGACTCCTGTTCCTATGAAATCATTTACTTGAGGCTGGCAGTGAAAAGATCCGCTGGGTGTTCTGAGTGCAGTTGCTGTCTTATAACTTGGACAGCAAAACAGAAGGTGAGAGGCCACGTATGCTGGTGGTGGTGTTAAGCCTGAGGAAATTCACATGGTCTGAAAAGTGTAAAGGTGCTATTTCTGCTGTCTGTGGTTGGCGGCCACAGTACATGGTGAGGACCTGTGTGACCTGGTGATCTGTGGTGGATATTTGGGCAGAGCTCACGACTAATTCCTGGCACTGGGTGTGAGGGATGTGGCACTGGTGCAATACAGTATTATGCTATGGTTTTATTTCTTTTTCATGTGAGTGACACAACTTTACGAAGATTTCAAGTACATGTGAGCGCAGCATCTCAAAAGGAATACTGTTATACACATTTGGGTGACTGGTGTCATTGGGTGACTGGGGCCCAAATTCACTAAAGGAGCGGGGCCTAAAACAGCCAGATTTCCTTGGTGGGTTAACTGCTTCCATTCACACATTT
The DNA here is from genome assembly GCF_040937935.1 of Hyperolius riggenbachi. Classification (NCBI taxonomy): domain Eukaryota; kingdom Metazoa; phylum Chordata; class Amphibia; order Anura; family Hyperoliidae; genus Hyperolius; species Hyperolius riggenbachi. The sequence continues at coordinate 652,391 of NW_027152339.1, read as the reverse complement.
TTGATGCCAGGAACCCGAAAGCTCACAAACTTGGTCACTGAGTGACTGTGTGGCAAGGTTACATATGTGGGCTGAGCCAAAACCAAATTTCACTGGGAAAATATAACTGCAACCATTCTTTAACTGTTAATGGCAGGGTTCTCTAACTTTGCACAGTGACTGGGATTAATATTCAGGAAAATGGGTGGAGCCTACAACAGTCAATCAAAATTTACCTGTTGATCTTCAAGGGGAATATTTAAATTGCTGCCATTTTTACACTGTTAATAGCACATGCCTCAAACCTGCTACAGTTGGTCATTGGGTGACTGGGGTTCAAATGTTGGAGAGAGGCGTGGCCACAAACAGCCAATCTGATTTGTTTAATTCCTATGGGAATATACAAATTATTGATGCCAAAGACCCCAAAGCTCACATATTTGGTCATTGAGTATTGTGTGTTACGGTTAGAAAAAGTGGGCGGTGCCAGCACCAGCCAAATACAACGCCAGGTCATCAGCTAGTATTATTATAAAAAAATATTTCTGAGGTGTCTGGGTTGAAAACTGTGCTGTCCCAGTTGTGTATTGGACACAATGTGTGCCTTACAACCGCTGTCTGGAACCTCCTGCTGTTTTCTCAGTGTTTATTACAGCCATGGTACCACCACTAGATGCCATGACCTATTATGCTGTTATAATAATTTATTGAAATTAGTGCTGTAGTACCACTGTCAGGTTCCATGGCCTTCTCTGATACCAGCTAATACGTCTGCTACTGCTACTATGTAACATGCATGATGCAAAAAAAATAATTAGATACGCAAAACTGAGTGACAAAAAAGAAGAAGAAGTCGAAGGTGAAGAAGACAAAGAAGATGGCGAAGAAGAAGAAGATGATGGTGAAGAAGAAGAAGGTGAAGAAAACAAAGAAGATGGTGAACAAGAAGGCAAAGAAGAAGAAGAAGAAGAAGAAAAAGATTTTCTGTGGTCCTAGTCCTAGAATGATGCTCAGTGTTCAGGGGCCATGTACAATTTCCTGTGGTCTTAGAATTATGCCCAGTGTTTAGGGGCCACGTACCTTGAACTCCCAAAATGCTGAGGAATTAGTTGACTGGCTTACACAGCAAACCCCAGCTTCTGCCGCTTCCTCTTGGAACCTTGATGCACCATTCTCCTCTTGCTCTGATTTGGGCACCCCAGCATTTACCACTCGCCCCACCACCACCATTAGCACCACAGCCCCTTCACTTGATGTGTCAGAGGAGTTATTCACACATCAGTTTGAGGAAATTAGTGATGCACAAGCATTATTGCCAGAAGATGGAGGAGATAAGAATTTTACACCACCTCATATGTCTCAGTCAAGTGTCATTATTACACACATGGATGTAAGGCAGGAGTAGGGAACCTATGGCTCGAGAGCCAGATGTGGCTCTTTTGATGGCTACATCTGGCTCACATAGAAATCAGTAGGGGTTGATTCACTAAGCTACACTGCTCAAGCTGAGCAAGTAACATTTTTAAAGTAGGCACGCTACCGCTACACACAGAGGTGCCTGGCTCTTCTACTGACCACATATGCTATTGCTCCGTTGTTATTGCCTGATGAAGCGGGATCAAACCTGCGAAACGCGTTGCATATTTGGAGTTCATAAATAAAATATATTGACTGTGTTTACTACAGTCGTTGTGTGTCTACTTGGAGGAGGTAAGTCCACCACTACCTCCTCTATTTACCAAGAATTTGGTTTTTAAGCTCATTTAGCTTCCTTTTATCCTTTTGGCGCCTCTGTTCTCCTGCATAATACTGGTGTAGCATGCACTACTAACTTACTCGCACTGCCCCAAAACGAACACCAGCTGCTCCAATTGTCCCACTCTGGACCCTGTTAGGTCTAGTGTCTTTGTAGGACGAGATCCCCACACTTTGATTGGCCCAATAGGCTGCCTGTCACTTGACAGGCAGCCTATTGGACAAAAGTGCAAGGATCTTGTCCTAAAAAGTGAATCAACCCCCAAGTCAGCTAGCTAATTGTACAAGCTGTTAGTCGGTATTTCTCCTCTCTGGCTCTCGGGGATTTTGCTGATGTTGCTGAAACCAAAGAGAAGCTGAAGACATGTCTGACACTGCCATTGCCTGGCGGATCAACTGTATACACATCACTAGGGCAACAGGGACGTGAGCCATACTGTCCCAGTTTGAAACATATTGTATGGCTCTCACGGAATTACATTTTAAAATATGTTGCCTTTATGGCTCTCTCAGTCAAAAAGGTTCCTGACCCCTGATGTAAGGTGTAATGATGACGACGATGATGTACCCGCTGCTGGTGCCTATTGTGAGTTGTCAGAAACAAGTAAAGCAGCTGATGAAGATGTGTCCATGGATGTGACATGGGTGCCTTCAAGAAGAGGTTAAGAGAAGGAGAGTTCAGATGGGGAGACAGAGAGAAGGAGGAGACAAGTTGTTGTAAGCAGGGGGAGATTGTCACAAGGAGCTAGTGGCTCTGCCACACAACAGGTATCGTCACCCGGGGTCAGCCAGCCAACATGCCTGCCAATGTCTGCTGTTACTACCACCACCACCACCAGAATGCCATCAACCCAAAGCTCACCTTGTGGCCATTTGTTTGTGTGCATGCCTCCGACAACAGCAAAGTCATTTGCAGCCTGTGCCACAAGACTCTGAGATTTAGAAAGTCCAACACCCACCTAGGTACAACGATTTTGTTTTGCAAAAAGCACCTGAGCTCCAAACACCCACACCAATGGGATCAACACATGAGGAGAAGCAGCACCCATAATTGAAGCCACCCTCCTCCTGGTCCAGCTTCTTCAGCCATGTCAACCTCTGCTGTCCTTGTCCCTTTACAGCCACCCTCCACTCTGCCTCTCACCTCAAGCAGTTCCTGCTCCTCTTCCTACAGTCAGCTTTTTGTCAAGGAAAATTTTGAGCGGAAGAAGTCTGAGTCACCCCCTTGCACGGCATCTGACAGCTGGTTTGTCGGAACTATTAGCCCGCCAGCTGTTACCATACAAGCTGATGGAGTCTGAGGCCTTTAAAAAATTTGTTCTGAATAGGACACCGCAGTGGTAGGTATCACATGCCCGCTAATGGCCAGACCGCTCAATGCCTTCCAGTCTATTTCAACCCACAGACTATCCAACCTCGTGGATGCAATCAGTGCACTGAAACCACTGGAATTTGGCAGTAGAAGTAGGAGGAAGCATGTGAGCTACAATAATAAAAAACTACAACATTTCAGGGAACAAAGCTGCCACCATCCCTTTTTATCCGGGAGAAGGAAAACCCCTTCTGACTATTCTAAACCTGCAAATAAAGATTGTTTAAACACTTACTCTGGCTATAACCATATCATAGTTTCGGGTAGTGAATCTCGGGAAGCTAGAATTCTTTCTGCTTGGCTGGAAAGCAGGTGGCAGCTGAGACAAACCATGACTTAAGGGCTTTTTATTATAAATGCAATATAAATAATTATTAATTAATATATACAGAAAATCATTAAAAGTAACAATTATAGAGAAGAGTAGCCACAGTGAAAAAAAAAGGAATTAAAAAAAAGGAGAAAACTGCATACTTACTTAAAGGTTTTGGAGTAGTATGTCCTTTTTTGTGGAAGGAAATGGCAAAGTCCTTTGTTTCCAAGCACATGGAAAGGTCTTTTGTTTCAGGATAAAAGTTCAAACAAGATGGCAGCCAGCTCTGTCCTCATGCTAGCTGCTTGCAATCCTTGTACGATGATAAAATGGAGGACTCCCCCAGATTTCAGTCCTGCTCCTTTTAAATGATCCAGCTTTTAGGGCGGGATCTCAGAGTCCGCCCCTGGGCTGGACTTTATTATACTTTGATGTTTGCAGCGGTAGCAAAAGGTGAAACCCCAGACGTGACCAAACAAGTTGCATTGCATTTTTTGGAGATGAAGCATCAGGTACACTCCCTCAGAGGTATGATCATGGAATGGGTGCAGGCACCAAGAAGAGGGGGGGGGGGACCACAAACAGTCTCTCTTACAAAGAGAGGCATTCTGGATTCACACTCTCAATACAGTGTCTCTAGGGGGCCTGAATACTAATAATAGCCTGGCTTGTTTCTTGAAACAGAGGTGATTGCTAGTTCTGTAGAGTACGCAGAACGTACGGATTTCTCCGTCCCTTGGTTTTTTTAGGGGGGAAAGAAAGGGACGGAGAAATTCGTACCGCGGGGGGTAAAGTGGTTAAGAGTGTGCGGATCCTCTGGAATTTTTTGTTTATCATACTTTGGGCGGGAAGCTTAAGCCCAAAAATATGACACTTTCCATATTTCACCCCACATCTCACACACACATAATAATAACAAATTCATAATCCTGAAAAAATAAACATTGAAATTATATTATACATTAATACCGTAGGATGTTCAGTTACGGAGAAGTTTAATAACTCAGTGGCTGGGTATGTCAGCGGCACAAATTTGATATTCGAATACTCATCCTGACCAACAAAATGATATAATTTTCCTAACTGTCATTGGTACGGTATCCTTTATAAGGCAAAAATCATACAAAACATTCATTTTCAATCTGCTACAATGGTGCTAGCAGATCTCAGTCATGCTGAGAGGAAAGCTTGCTTCTGCTGGAGTCACCAACACCAGTTGGTGACACCAGCAGAAGCAAGCTTTACTCTCAGATAGCATTTTCACACCTAACCTGTGATCTGCCAAGGAAGCAAAAACCCTTTTGTTCTAGTTAAATAAGGAAAACATTGTAACCCCCTGAATAGAACTCTGTTAGAATAGCCAGGTTTTCAAAGACACAGATAGCAGCAAAAGCACAAGCAACCCCAAATGATATGTATTCTGCTATAACCACACATACAGTTGGGATTGTACCATTAATCACAATCGGTGCAGGAAACCTATTGCGATTGAGTTTTTTTCACAGCTCTTCCGTGACAGAAGGTACCCAGAAGATATTATATTTCCAGAAAGGCAATCCACACCCTGTACCGTAATGTGAAAAGCCAAGTCAACGCATCTCTGGCACACAGTGTTGGGGCAAGGGTCCATCTGACGACTGATAGCTGGTCTGCAAAGCACGGTCACGGCAGGTATATCACCTATACAGCGCATTGGGTAAACCTGCTGACTGCTGGCAAGCATGGAAAGCGTGGCTCTGCAGTGAAGTTGGCGACACCGCCATGAATGGCAGGCAGGCCTGCTGCCACCGCCTCTTCTTCTCCTACTCCTCCTCCATCCTCTTCGCTATCATCCTCGGCTGAGTCCTCTACTGCTGCTGCACCCTTCTCTACTACAAGTGCACACTCCCAGCTCCCCAGCCAGGGCCTATTCCACCTACCAGGTACGACGGTATCACACCATCGTGGGGATGACTTGCCTGAAAGCTGAGAGTCACACCGGTCAAGCATTCCTGGCCGCTCTGAATGCACAGTGGCTGACCCCGCAGCAACTGGAGATCAGCAAAGTTAACACAAGTGCCCTGCATTGCAAATGTTTTAAATCTTAGTGTACAACGCTTTGTGTGCAAGTACCCAGGCTTACAGGAGATCCTCAAGCAGTCCAGGAAGGTACGTGACCGACCATTTTAGATGTTCCTACACAGCCATGGCAAGTTGCAGATATTCGGCTGTAAAAGAACCTGCCAGTGAGGCGCTTTATTTGCAAAAGCCCGTCTCACTGGAATTCAACCCGCCTAATGTTTGAACGCCTGCTCCAACAAGAAAAAGCCATCAACGAGGCTCTGTGGAGCTAGGAATTTTGTTGCCACATTACTGGACGCTCATGCGCACTGCTTCAAGGTTCATGCGTCTTTTTGAGGAGGTGACAAACCTTGTGAGTCACACCGAAGGCACCATCAGTGACTTTATCCTATACGCTTTCTTCCTGGAGGGTGCCCTGCGAAGAGTGCTGGAGGAAGAGTTGTGGTCGCCATCACCAACAGAACCAACCTTGTCCTCATCACCTGCTGTACCTGCGGCAATGCAAAGAGAGGAGTCAGAGGAAGAAGGTGACTTTGTGGAGTTGGAAGACCAACCGCAGCAAGTGTCCCAGGGGGCTTGTGGTCACCTTTCGGGGACCCTTGGTGTTGTACGTGGCTGGGGAGGAGGAGACCTTCCATGATATCAGTGAGGAAGAGGAACGGGCCATGGTTACCTCGGCATCCACCCTTGTGCAAATGGGGTCTCAATCGTCCTGTCAGAAAGGACCTTCAGCACAGCAGGAGGGATTGTCACTGACAAGTGAAGTCACCTAGGTTACCAAAGTGTTGACTACCTGACCTCTATTAAGATGAATGAGGCATGGATCCCAGAGGGTTGCTGCCTGCCATAAGACTTGTGAGTCTGTCCCCACACAGCTGTCTTTACTCTCTCCACGCTGTGTTTTTGTGACGTTTTCTCCAGGAAAATGCTGAATTTTTAAGGCTGCTGCTGCTACAAAACCTAATTTTTCAGGCATGTACATGCCCAATTTTTCTGGCCTATGCTGCTACACAGTGGCTGTAACAACCCAAAAAAAGGCATGTACATGTCAGTCCTCCTTTGTGATTGTTACCTTGTCGTGGTAAGGGGCTTGCGTGCCTCAATGAAGCATTGACCTATATGGTCATCTTGGCACACCCAAGATGATAAGGTCATTGCTTCATTTTGGATAGACCAAATTCGATCGGCTGGATAATGTTTTTCAAAAAAACTTTGTGGTTTTTATGGTCACCTCAGGTGATTAATGAAGCTTACTGGGCCAACACTGGGCCCACACTGCAGAATCAGTGTTTTTTTGCTCACTTAACTGTCACTGAACTTCCTCAGCCCAACCATAGGGGCTGGAAAACCGAGATTGCCTGCACTCCCACGATTGTGCGTAAAAGAACGGTGGCCACTACACACCACTGCACAAAGATTGCCGCAGAGAGGACTAACATTTATGTCCTGGAAGTGTCAACTAGTAAAAACAAAGATATGCTCACCTGACATAATCACTAAAGGTCTTTGCGGTTGTTTGCAGCTGTGGTGCACTAACCTCCCTAGCGGTAAGCCCGACATAGTGTCGGGCTCTCCGTCGCAGGGGATCGCATGGCCCCGGGAGGATTATTTTAAATAAAATGTGTTGAATATTCTTCAGCTAGCACTTGGCTAGTTAACTATGATCTCCCCGATCACCGGCGCAGTACATACCCCCCCAGGATCCCGTGATGGTGCAGCCTCCCAATCAGCTCCAGGCTTTGCTATGGGGAGGATCGGGACTGTGCATGGCATCGATGACGTGATGACGTCATGTCCAATCGTCGCCATAGCGACAACTGAAGCTAAATGGCGAAGCTGCAGCTCTCGCGGGTTCGCGGCTGGGTAAATATTTCCGTCGGCGATCGGGGGGATCAAATAGGTACCAGGAGACTTCGGGGACACAGGTAGCTAGCCTGGTGCTAGCTACAAGCTTTAAAACGAGTTTTATTCTAAAAATCCCTCCCACGGATGCAGCCTCATTAACTGCGTACCGCCAGGGAGGTTAAACATGGTGTTTCGTTGGTCAGTGTGAAGCGGCGTAACCCTTACAGTTTATTCCACCACTTTAGGAATGTAATGTGATTTCTGCCCTTTAACGATTAAAACATGACTCTGCGTCAACTCTGTAATTTTTGGTGGGACTTTTGCCATGGATCCCCCTCTGGCTGCCACAGTCCAGGTGAAAGAAGTGAAAATTTGCCTGCCCATTGAAGTCTATGGCGGTTCACCACATTCACATGTTTGCAAATTTTTGTGGAGATTCGCATTCCAAATTCACGAACCCAAAATTTGATATTCGGCCCATAATCGCCAATGGTGAGTTGAGATGCTAATTACTGAGAGTTGATGAAACTTTTATGTCCGTTTAAGCAGCTTGACATTGTACCAATAACAGCCAGCAGCTGCTGCATTTCATTGATACAACCCCAAATGGCATAAGTTTCCATACAGTTAACATGAAATTTCCATTAACTCATTAACCACAGTGGCTGTGGGACCAGGACTTGTTATAGGAGGGGCAAGCAGCATATGTTATACAGAAGGAGGAGTGGGGGTGGGGCAGGTGATCATCAGCCACCTCCCCCATTTCAGTCGCCTGTAGGCACAACCCCACATTGCCTAGTGAGACATCCAGCCCTGTTATTCTCCATAGAGGAAGGAAAATGCCCCCTCACTGTGTGCAGCTCAACCACCCGTTGGCTGGAGAGGGGTCCTGGCAGAGCATCGTCCCCATAGTCCCTCTCCCTGTGTGTGTGCCGGTCCTTATTATACAGGAGGAAATGTGAGTGTGATGGGAATATACTTATGTGTAACAATGTCTCTCTCCTCAGACAGTCACTCTCTGCGGTACTATAAAACGGCAGTCTCAGCTCCAGGATCCGGGCTGCCTGTGTTCTCCTCAGTGGCATATGTGGATGATCGGGAGATAGTGAATTATAACAGTGACACCCGCCGGAATCTGCCCAAGACTGAGTGGATGAAGAAACTGGAGCCCGAATACTGGGAGAGGAACACACAAATATCTCAAGGCACTGAGGCTGTTAACAAGCGCAATGTGCAGGTAGTGATGCAGCGATTCAACCAGACTGGAGGTGAGACAATTCCTACATATCATATACAGGATATTCAGCACAATCCATACTGTATTACATGGAGACATGCTGGATGTAATGTCTGTAAGGAATGGATAGAAAGAATGACATCACTACTAGAGAATTATTATATAACAAGTGTGGGGGAAATGTGATGAAATGTGTTATCGGGTCTCCTGTGATCCTGCAGGCCAGATATACACACATCAGGGACTGAACTGTATTCTGTTATCTAAAGCTGCCCATACATGCTACAATTTTTCATTTTTTTTGATGGAAAAAAATGACAGGATAATCATACATTTTTTATGATCGAAAAAAAAACTTTTGACTTTTATTCAATTTAATCATTTTGATCAAATAAATGGGAAAATCTATTTTTATTTATTGTACCGTGTGTGGGCACCATTACATTTTCTGTAGGTAGCTGTGATCTCATACAGTGATGTGCTCAGATAAAAACAAGGAACACCAAGAGCCCCAATAGTGTAATATGTACTGGTAAATGGTTACTAGATAGAGTAAATATTATTACTCACAAACAAGGGTTACCATTAGGCAACCACTGTAAAGGCAGGTGGGGAGATTTTCCTGACCCCACTCAGGAATAAGAAGTCGCTCTCTGTAGATGAGAAAAAGGGGGTTCAACCCTCCAACCAGGGTGGGCTCAATATTATGCAGGAGAACAGAGGCGCCAAAAGGATAAAAGGAAGCTAAATGAGCTTAAAAACCAAATTCTTGGTAAATAGAGGAGGTAGTGGTGGACTTACCTCCTCCAAGTAGACACACAACGACTGTAGTAAAGACAGTCAATATATTTTATTTATGAACTCCGAATATGCAACATGTTTCGCAGGTTTGATCCCGCTTCATCAGGCAATAACAACGGAGAAATAGCATATGTGGTCAGTAGAAGAGCCAGGCACCTTCTACTGACCTGGCTCTTCTACTGACCACATATGCTATTGCTCCGTTGTTATTGCCTGATGAAGCGGGATCAAACCTGCGAAACGCGTTGCATATTTGGAGTTCATAAATAAAATATATTGACTGTCTTTACTACAGTCGTTGTGTGTCTACTTGGAGGAGGTAAGTCCACCACTACCTCCTCTATTTACCAAGAATTTGGTTTTTAAGCTCATTTAGCTTCCTTTTATCCTTTTGGCGCCTCTGTTCTCCTGCATAGTGATGTGCTCAGAGCAATCTATGACTTGTGTGGGTCGAGCACAATGGAGCTATGATGCGCTTGCTTACTGCTGCCTGCATTTTGCCCGCAAGCGCAGAGCTTACCCATCACTGTCAATGGATGGGATCGGGTAGCGGCGCAGATGGCGTGCAATCGTACGTGTTGCATTCTGATCGCATAGCCATCTGCGCTGCATAGATGTGAACGAGGCTTAAGGAACACAAGGGGACAAAAAAGTCGGACCACACAATTAAGGGGCACTATGGTGAAAAATTATAAAATTTAGAATATGTGCAAACATAGACAAATAAGAAGTACATTTTTTCCAGAGTAAAATGAGCCATAAATTACTTTTCTCCTATGTTGCTGTCACTTACAGTAGGTAGTAGAAATCTGACAGAAGCGACAGGATTTGGAGTAGTCCATCTTTTCATAGGGGATTCTCAGCATGCCCTTTATTGTTTATAAAGACACTAGCTGATTGCCCGGCGTTGCCCGGGTATGTATTTGGCTGGTGTTGGCTCCACCCACTTTTTCTATCCCTAAACAAACAAACACTCAATGACCAAGTTTGTGAGCTTTAGCATCAATAATTTGTATAGTCTCATAGAAATTACCTACTTCGGCCTCCTGGACGTACTAGCTACGCCCAGGAGGCCATGTGCGCGTCCGCGTGCTCCCGCGGCCGATCTCGCACATGCACGCGCGCTCCCAGCCTGCGGTTCGTTAGCCAGGCAATCAGTGAATCGGGCTATGGTGCCCGATCACTGATTCCTCTCCCCCGCAGAAAAAGCGACAGCTTCTCTCAGAAGCTTTGCTTTTTCTGGCTGTTTCGTCCCCCATGCGTCTCTCTAAGTGTTCGTTACGCTTAGAGTGACGTCATGTAAACAAATTCATGGCTGCCACCTTGTGGCCAAAAAGTAAAACTACAACTAAAATAAAAAATAAAATAAAACTCAACACACATTTACATTACAAACTACTGTTTACATCCCACCCTCCCAAAAATACCCAAACAAAATGTTTAATATAAAAAAAATATATATATTACAATAAAAAAAAAAAAACATGTAAATATTTACCTAAGGGTCTAAACTTTTTAAATATAAATTTAAAGATGAAATATTTCTATATTTTTTTTTTATTCTAAACTTGTAAATAGTGATAGATGCAAAATGGAAAAAATGCACCTTTATTTCCAAATAAAATATTGTCGCCATACATTGTGATAGGGACATAATTTAAATGGTGTAATAACCGGGACAAATGGGCAAATACAATACATGAGTTTTAATTATGGAGGCATGTATTTTAAAACTATAATGGCTGAAAACTGAAAAATAATCATTTTTTTCCGTTTTTTTCTTATTCTACCTGTTAAAATGCATTTACAGTAAAGTGGCTCTTAGCAAAATGTAACACCCAAAGAAAGCCTAATTGGTGGTGGAAAAAACAAGATATAGATCAGTTAATTGTGATAAGTAGTGATAAAGTTATAGGCTAATGAATGGGAGGTGAACATTGCTCAGATGCATAAAGTTAAAACGACTGAAGGCTGAAGTGGTTAAACAAATCAGGTTGGCGGTTTGTGACTCCGCCCCTCTCCAGCATGTGAACCCAGTCACCCAATGAGCAACTGTAGCAGGTTTGAGGCATCTGCTATTAACAGTGTAAAAATTGCAGCAATTTTAATATTCCCCTTGAAAATCAAACTGTGAATTTTGATCGGCCATTATAGGCTCCACCCACTTCCCTGAATATTAATCTCAGTCACCCAGTGACCATCTCGGCAAAGTTTGAGAACCCTGCCATGTACCGTATTTTTCGGAATATAAGACGCACTTTTTCTTCCCCAAAACTAGGGGGGAAAAGTGGGTGCGTCTTATATTCTAAAGGTACGGTATTTGGGCCCCAAAACATACTTACCGGTTCCTGCAGCCGCGATCCTGTCCTCCTCCGTCTGACTGCCGCCATCCAAGGGTCATCCGAGGGTCCCAGCTGTGGTCATCTGAGGGTCCCAGCCATCCCATCCAGAATCCCGGCTCTTCAGTGTCCCAGTCGCCAGATCGTCTTCACTGCAGACAGCAGCCATGCGGTAATCACGCGCTGCTGCCTCGCCGACATCCTCCATGGTAACGGCGTCCTCTTCCTAGTTATGGTGCCCCCTTCTGTGTGACGAGCGGCGCATGTGCGCCGGGTCACGCATGACTTCAGGCGCACGTGCGCCGGGGTCACGCATGACGACCAAGTTTGTGAGCTTTTGGGTTCCTGGCATCAAAATTGTGTGAATGGAAGCAGTTTATCCAGCAAGGAAATCTGATTGGCTGTTTGTGGCTCTGCCCCTTTAGAGAATTTGAACCCCAGTCACTTAATGACCGACTGTAGCAGGTTTGAGGCCTCTGCCATTAAGAGTGTAAAAATGGCAACTGTAATGCCGGGGGGGGGGGGGGGGTCATATTTTCTGACCACCCAGCACAATAAGACTAAGAGCTAAAAAATGGAAGAGGCTACACAGGCTGCCCAGAGCAACTGCAACTCTGGGCTTCTGATAACACGCAATGGCAGCGCAGTGTGATGTTGCGCTGCTCTTGTGATAGCAAACATTCAGACAGATACAAGACAGACTGGAGTGAGGTAGCCAATAGCAACCGCAGCAATGGCTACCTCGCAAGGACAGGACTAGGAGGACAGAGGCTGACAGAATGAACGCTTGCTAATCTAGTCACTGCCTCAGTGACAGCAAGCATTCACAAAGACAAGAGTGAGGTAACCAATAGCATCCGCAGCAATGGCTACCTCGCAAGGACAGGACTAGGCTAGCTAAGCACGGGTGTTCACGCTAAGCGCAAGCTACCAAAACGTGCTAAAAGCTGACTAGCTAAACACAGGATATCAACAGTTCGAGTACGTATATATCAACGGCATTGATAAATCACCGTAGCACGAATACAAGGAAAATAAACGCTGACTAGAATATGTATGTATTGGCGATGAATCAATATATAACATAAGCAAGGAGACTAGCTAGCTAGATCTGGACTGGAGCAATACAGCGAACTAACTAGGCAATTCAAACAATACAAATTCTCTTTAAAACATTAACCTCTAATGTGCGCTCCTCAATCACTTTCCCCTAATTAGGGTTTCCTAAATGCTCTTTACTTACTGGTTCGCTCCTATAATTAAGTGTGTGTATCACTTTAAACCAATAATCTATACAGTTAACAGGGCGCTCAACAGTACATTTTTAGAATCAGTGCTTCCACATAAAATATTCAAATTTCTGTTAAAAATTTACTAAATAACATAAAAAGTCCCACTGCAATTCAAAGATCACAATGTCCACATTCTAACAGCTGTATGACGTTCACGGAATCTTCTCGATCTATAATAACCAGTATACGCTCACCAGATGCTAAGCTGCCTTTTCAGGGACAGCTAATAGCGCTTGTGGCCCAGCCAGTATGCAGGGTATCCCGAGTACATCCAGCTTTCTCCTGGCTCCTTGACTTAGAGACACAAGACAAAAAAGCACTGGGATAGTGTGATACTGCTTCCGTAATAATGCCAATTAGGATAAACACCCGTGCTCCCAGATTTTACAAAGCACCTCGTGTTCCTCCACCTTACACTCAATATGGCCTCTCACCAAATCTCATGGCTGACCCAGCACAGACCAGCAAACACACTTGACAGATAGTGTCCACGATCCTTTTCCAGCCTTAATGTCCCTAGGACTCAAACAGGGACCAGCATAGTGTAAAACCGTTTTTTATTTAAAAAAATATATAAAAGAAGTGCACTCACAAACATCCAGTACAATTGCGCATATCAAAAATCATCGAGCTCGTCTAAGCGTCCCTCACTCCTAAGGAGTGAGGGACGCTTAGACGAGCTCGATGATTTTTGATATGCGCAATTGTACTGGATGTTTGTGAGTGCACTTCTTTTATATATTTTTTAAATAAACGGTTTTACACTATGCTGGTCCCTGTTTGAGTCCTAGGGACATTAAGGCTGGAAAAGGATCGTGGACACTATCTGTCAAGTGTGTTTGCTGGTCTGTGCTGGGTCAGCCATGAGATTTGGTGAGAGGCCATATTGAGTGTAAGGTGGAGGAACACGAGGTGCTTTGTAAAATCTGGGAGCACGGGTGTTTATCCTAATTGGCATTATTACGGAAGCAGTATCACACTATCCCAGTGCTTTTTTGTCTTGTGTCTCTAAGTCAAGGAGCCAGGAGAAAGCTGGATGTACTCGGGATACCCTGCATACTGGCTGGGCCACAAGCGCTATTAGCTGTCCCTGAAAAGGCAGCTTAGCATCTGGTGAGCGTATACTGGTTATTATAGATCGAGAAGATTCCGTGAACGTCATACAGCTGTTAGAATGTGGACATTGTGATCTTTGAATTGCAGTGGGACTTTTTATGTTATTTAGTAAATTTTTAACAGAAATTTGAATATTTTATGTGGAAGCACTGATTCTAAAAATGTACTGTTGAGCGCCCTGTTAACTGTATAGATAATACAAATTCTCTGCACTAGAAGGAGTACGTATATATGTCCCCGTGGGAAATATATAATTGTAGCTCCACAAGATAACTGAACTAGAAAGTAACAAGACAAGGAATATTATTCATAGTATCAAAGGACCCAGTAACAGCTTAGACAGAGCTGAAACTATGACGGGCGAGGTCTAAAAGGGGAGGCAGACTTTTATACTGGCATCAGCCAATGGATGCAAGCATGGAAATCTCCACACAGCTGAATGGTAATCATTCAATCCTGAGCAGGCTTGATTACCATTTGCTAGCTGAAAGACTAAAATGCATGCAGCAGTGCTGCTCGGATACCACTTTTAACTATCTGGAGCTAATTCGGATCCTGGGTCGGATATCTGGATCAAAAATGTTCTGATCCGAATCCGGATCGAATATCCGACGGATTTGGATATATGGATGGAAAACCGGAAGTGGCCTTTAAATTGCTTTAAAACGTTTTTTTTAGGGTATATGAGGCATGTAGCATCATTATTTTGTAAAGGGAAACACTAATTGATGATGTGGGGACTTAAAATCCCCCCCCCCCTCCCAAAAAAAAGGCTGTCAATTAACATCAGGACTAGGTTCCAGGAAGCGGTCGTACTGCCGCAGTTGGGGCCTCCCCACAACTCGGACAGCACAGACACCTCCACAAAAATTACACAGCAATTGTGTTTACATAGTTGACCATGGCACTTAGTGTGTTGGTACCACGGCTGTGAAAAAAATGAGAACCTGGCTTAATGAAGATGGAGTCAGGAGGTTGTGGTGGTAAAGGGTGGTGAAGCAGGCATAGTGATTCCCACTCAGCCACTTCATTTCCCCCTCTTGCCAACAACAGGGGCCAGGAACTCACCAACCGCCTAAGCCTGGTTCATTTTTAAAAAGTCAGTCTGTCCACAGACTGGGTGGACAGACAAGAGCGCTTCTCAGTGACCACGCCACCGGCTGCACTGATGCACCTCTCTGACATCACGCTGGAAGGCGGGCAGGACAGCACTTCCAGGGTGTATTGCGCCAGCTCGCTCCAGATATCCAGGTGCTTGACCCAGTAATCCAAAGGTCCACAGGGGTGTTGGTGTCAAGCCCCGCTGTAGGAACCCATATAGTCTGCCACCATCCAGGTCAGATGCTGGTTCTGGTTTTGATAGCCGGATGCTGCTGCAGGCACCTCCTCAGTCGGCAGTGGTACTGGCGTGGCGTAGAGCGCCTTTGTCAGAGACAGCAGGTTTGTTGGGTGCTTGATGCTGCTGGATGCAGGCACCTGCTGCTGTGCTGGCTGGACTGTGACAGCAGGGGGGGGGGGTGGGAGTCTGGGGGAAGGCTTCCTCCAAGCGCCGAACCAGAATCCACTGCAAGTCCCTGATTCGGCGCACAGGGTCTCCTCCTACAGGCATGAACTGAGCCAGCTTCCCCTTCAGCCGTGGGCCCAGCATCAGGGTGATCCTGGAGCACCCGGCTGTCATCAACTCTCTTCCTCACCTAAATTCTATCAGAAACGACCTGAAAATGCTGAAAACCTTAATTATGTAATTCAGGCAGCATCCTCTATGGGGCAGTAGTGCTGTATACTGGCACAGCAGATCTTTTTTTCACACTTTCTGCTGCTGATATGCACTGGGAGAGCTACTAGCATGTGTACCGCCTCTCATCCTCGTTAATATTCACTGCTGCCCCGCCTCCTCGTGCTGCTGCAGTGCCCGGACTATCCTGCTCTTATGTCTGAGAAAAGCCTTCTGTGCTATGTGTGTGTGTTTCTGTGTGTGTAGTGCAGCGCTGGGCAAACTACGGCTTGCAGGCTCATTCGCTGGTTCTCTGGCCTGCCAACAGTTACAAGTGGGTGGTGGGGAATTTGAAATTCACCTCAGCGCCTACTCCAGCATCGCATCTCCATGGCAACAGGGCATCACATTATTACAAGCTGGCACGTCACGCCATCATGTCATGTGACATCCTGTTGCCTTGGAATCGGCACGTCCCGTCATCATGTCATGTGACATCCTGTTGCCTTGTAATCGGCACTGAGGTGAGTTTCAAATCCCCCGCCGCCCTCTCGCAACTCTGCAGGGAGGGGTGGAATTTGAGGAATGCGGCTCGCGGTCCACAGCATGCCCTGCAGCCTGGGCCTTTAAAGTGTGCCCAGCCCTGGTGTAGTGTGTGTGTGTTACTGTGTTTTTCTCTGTGTAGTGTGTGTGTGTGTGTGTGTGTGTGTGTGTGTGTGTGTGTGTGTGTGTGTGTGTGTGTGTGTGTGTGTGTGTGTGTGTGTGTGTGTGTGTGTGTGTGTGTGTGTGTGTGTGTGTGTCTGTGTCTCTGTGTGTGTGTGTGTGTGTGTGTGTGTGGGGTGTGTGTGTGTGTGTGTGTGTGTGTGTGTGTGGGGTGTGTGTGTGTGTGTGTGTAGGTGTGTGTGTGTGTGTGTACTGGGGTCCTTGGCTATTACCCCAGTTGACCTTATGGAAGCATCAACCCTGGATTTCCCTGTCCCGCTACACCCAGGTTCATTTTCCTGCCACCCAGCTGGCAAAAATTTCAGAAGTTTCTGGGGAGAACACTGGACTGGTTAGTAGAATTGTTGCCAGGTGAGGACAGCAAATCAGTGATGAGCAGCTCCCTCCAGTCACTCTTCAGCAGAACAATCTGGGGTGTCACCAGAAGCTGAGCAGCCATCTTACTGTCACATGTGGGGGTGTCCTGGTGACTGTTAGAGGGGAATCTGCCATAGTGGAGGATATACTGTATATCTGTGGAAATTCTGTGTCATTGTATATAGAGAGTGCTGGGCTGTATATATGCTCTGTATACACATAATGTATATATTTCCCTCCCCCCATATCATGCATGACTCCTCCCCAGCACATATCACCAACATGAGTTTGGTTTATTTAGTCTAGAGAAAAGACGCCTTAGAGGAGATCTAATTAACATGTATAAATACATCAGAGGGCAATATAAAAGCTTGGCGGATGAGCTTTTTGTCCCTAGGCCTTCTCAAAGGACTAGAGGACATGATCTGCGCATGGAGGAAAAACGTTTTAGTCATTTATTTAGCAAAGGGTTCTTTACAGTAAGAGTGATTAAGGTGTGGAATGCATTGCCACAGGAAGTCGTTATGGCAAACTCTATACCTGCATTTAAAGGGGGCTTAGATGCTTTCCTTGTGTTGAAAGACATCCATGGCTACAATTACTAGGTAATGCCTAATGATGTTGATCCAGGGATTTTTATCTGATTGCCATCTGAAGTCGGGAAGGAATTTTTCCCTTTTGGGGCTAATTGGACCATGCCTTGTAAGGATTTTTTCGCCTTCCTCTGGATCAACAGGGATATGTGAGGGAGCAGGCTAGTGTTGTACTTTGTACTGGTTGAACTCGATGGACGTGTGTCTTTTTTCAACCATAATAACTATGTAACTATGTAACTATGACAGCACACCCTCTACTCCCGTGTAACATGCTCTGTGCTGTCTGCAGGGATCCATATTGTGCAGGAGATGCACGGCTGTGAGCTGAGAGATGACGGCAGCACTGCAGGGTACATGCAGTATGGATATGACGGCAGAGATTTCATGTATCTGGACATACAGAGAGGGATGTATATCCCGGCCATGCATGAGGCTCAGCTCACCACACAGAGAGTGAACACGCCGGATGTCAGAGCGGGGGAGAGACTGAAGAATTATCTGGAGAATATCTGTATTGAGTGGCTGAAGAAACACATCAACAATGGGAGAGAAGATCTGGAGAGGAGAGGTGATTTTGCATATTACAATTTACATGCTCTATAGGTCCACGCAATATACACATACAGGGTGCTGTATACACAGGGTCGGACTGAGCCGCCAGGTTACCGGTAATTTCCCCGGCGGGCCCCTCCTC
Organism: Hyperolius riggenbachi; assembly: GCF_040937935.1. Taxonomy (NCBI): domain Eukaryota; kingdom Metazoa; phylum Chordata; class Amphibia; order Anura; family Hyperoliidae; genus Hyperolius; species Hyperolius riggenbachi. The sequence goes on along the minus strand of NW_027152339.1, from coordinate 634,197 downwards.
CACATCTCCGGTGGGCCCCGCCTCCATGTCTGGGGTGCACAAATCCCTGCCTGCAGCACAAATATTCTCTCAGTGTCTGAATCGATCACAGTGAGAGGCTGCTGCAGGCTTGGCTGTGTCATGGTACATGTGATGTTGGGCTGGGGCGGCAAAGTTCAAAGGCTCCAGACCAGCGTGATGATTACATAATGAAGCAGTCAGTGGAGCTGCTCAGCCAAGGCCAGAGAGGGAAGCAAGGAGAGGAGACAACAAAGGACATACCTCCCAACTTTTTGAACTGAGAAAAAGGGACACTTAAGCCTCACCCATGCCACACCCCTGGTCACACCCCTAGTCACGCACACCATAAAGATTTAGTAAGAAAAATATGTTGTTATATCATTCAAACTACACTGGTCCTTTCTATCCTGGTTCATTTTCTGTCATATTAACATTTTTAAATGAGTAACATATCAATTTAAAGGATGGGAATAAAGTTTAGAGTCAATCAAACACATTTTTAGTATAGAAATATATATATATTTATATAGAAAGAGGGACAAAGTCCTGAAAGAAGGACAAATGAGGAGGGAAGAGGGACAGTTTCGAGCTATGTATATCACTTCACCATTTGTTTATAGTGTGTTTGGAATGTGAATGGATAACTCTGCTGCGAGGAGTGCTGAGCCTGTCTGTGTGTGCCCAGCGTCTCCCCATGCCTTGCTTACCTCAAAGCACGGTCCCTGCAGCCAGGCAGTGTCCCTCCCCTCCTCCGGTGATTGTGCAGAGAGTGTAGATTAGGAGGGGGAGGGAAGGTCAGAGGGCACAGCTTGTGTCAGGCAGAGGACAGCGAGTGAGCTGAGAGTGTCCGACATAGTGTTGTCCGGATCATGAACGATTCGGATCTTTGATCCGAATCTCTTTTGTGAGTCGAATCATCAAAATGAGTGATTCGGATCGCAAAATGGGCGGGGCCAGTAGCGACACGCCCCCTCTCAGCGGGCAGCGGGGTCCTGGAAGCACAGCAGAGATGGATCGCTCTGTTGAAGGGGAGCCAGCCTTGCAGGGAGACAGGTAGATGAGAGAGAGGGGATATGGGTGCCACTGCCAGATATGTGTAGAGCACACATACTGGCTATAACGTGCTGCTGATTACATGCTGTCTGTTCCGTAGTTGTGCACAGTGAACACATTGGAAGCTTTTGGCTAAGCTCAGCACAGCTCAGTAACTTTGCAGTCACTGTGATTGCAGCGCAATATGATCCTCCTGCACTCGCTCTAAACAGCTGCACTTTACTTCTGGGAATGCTTTGGGGAATGCTTTCTTTCACTGTGCGACGTTTGCATTCAAAGTATACAGTTGAGCATATAGGTGAAATACATGTAAAGCATATGATTGCGGCATGTGGGTATTGTGTGCAAGCAAACATTTCTGCTCTCTGCTCGTCCCTCCTCCCTTCTCTGTCCACTCCCTGCCCTCTGTCCATTTTCTCCCCTTCTCTGTGTGTCCAACCCCCCTCCCCTTCTCCTGTCCTGCTATTCATTTTACCCCCGAATGCTTCGGTAGTAAAATGATCCGAGATTCGGATCAAAGATCCGGATCTTTTCAATGATCCGATTCGAATCATCCGGATCATTGAAAAGATCCAAACTTCCCATCTCTAGTCCGACACAGACAGCAGAGGCAGCGAGGTGCGGAGAATCATGTGTAGATCAGAGCAGTCACCGTGGGGCTTTGTAAATGATGTCATTACTCTGTATAGGAAGCAAGTCCCGCGATGACTGCTCTGTTTTCCTCAAAAAAAATCACTCTGCCGCTCTCCATCCAGACTTTCAGCCCGGGACTCAGGCAGGCTATCGTGGGAGGGGGGGATCAAGCCTTCCAAACCGTGACGATCCCGACGAAAACGGGACGGTTGCGGGGTAGCAGTGCTGGCTTATCATACTGATTTATTGCAGTCACTAGAAGTGAGTAACAGGCAGCACAGAACAGGGACGGATCTAGGGGGGGGCAGGCGGGTCTCTTGCCCCAGGCGCAGTTTGTTGAATTCTTAAAAAGGCGGCAAAATGAATGGCAGTTTAGGTGCCAAAACCTGACCTTTAGGCGCCAAAACCTGACCTTTAGGCGCCAAAACCTGACCTTGCCCCAGGAGCAACTTGGTCTGGATCCGTCCCTGGCACAGAAGAGCAGGTGGGGCATAGGGGGGTCTGTAGGATGGGATTCTTTCCCAGCATGGATAGAGCATGTGTGTTGCTGTGCTGTGTAGGAATGAATCACCCACGTGGAGAGAGACATGGCAGGTTCACTGTGCTGCGCTCTTTATAAATCTGCAATCTGCCTGGTGCTGCTCTCTTCACATGATCCACTCCTGAATGTTCTCTCCTGTCCTGACTATTATTATTTAGTATTTATATAGCACCTTCTTCTTCCACGGCGCTGTACAGAGTATATTGTCTTGTCACTTAACTGTCCTTCAGAGAGGCTCACAATCTAATCCCTACCATAGTCGTATGTCTATATTGTGTAGTGTTTGTATCGTAGTCTAGGGCCAGTTTAGAGGAAGCCTATTAACTTATCTGTATGTTTTTGGGATGTGGGAGAAAAACTACATGCTTGGAGGAAACCCTCACAGACACAATAACATACAAGCTCCATGCAGATGGTGCCCTTGCTGGGATTCAAACCAGGGACCCAGAGCTGCAAGGCAAGAGCACTAACCACTATGCCACCTTGCTGCTGGCATCAGGGCCGGTTTAAGCAACAATGGGGCACCAGGGCAAAATAAACCTGGGGGAGCCCCCAACAGATACCCCGGAGCAAAAATTGGCATTAAGGGACCTTTTTTGCAGCTGGTATAGTCAGGGTTTGAAGCCCCAATCCGACGGAGCTTCACATTCTGGCTACCCCAGCCTGCATGGGGGACAAGGGGTTAATAAAGTTTCAGGAGGGGGGACCCCACATAATTTTTAAAGAAAAAATTCCCACACTCTAAACATAAAAAAAAAAATTGGGAAAACAGGGAAAAAAATGGCAGCTTCATAAGCCTCATCTACACCATGGGACATTGCAGCGATCCGGCGGCTCGATTAGCCGCCGGATCGCCTCTTCCGCGTGCCCGCCGCGTCCCTGCTCGCCGTGCGTGCACTGCATTCGATTCCCCGCTTGTCCCCGCCGGCACCACTTATCTTCCGCTCGATTCCCTGCCATTGTCCCCTCGCGGGGAGCGAGCAGGGAATCGGCGGTGCGGAGATCCGTCCTGTCGGATCTTATCAATCGAGCCGTATCAGCGGCTCGATTGATAAGGAGCATTCCCGGCCGCATCTACTCGTGTAGATGTGGCTATACAACCATATTGCGGCTGTATAGCGATCCCTGGCCAAAGCGCTGTGGCTGCATATGGACCCCCTGGAAACCCCGTCAGGAAATGTATTGCTCTTTCTTTTGATGCATGTAAAATTACACTACGGTTAGGTACTAAAAGTGACATTTACCGCATTTAAAAATATATTTTTTTTCCTTCCAAACTTTAAAATCTATTTTCTCAAAAACTATAAGGTTGATTTGAATTTTTTTTTTCCTCTTTTAGCCACTGGGGGCCCCTACAAGCTCTGGGGCAGCTGCCTCCTTTGCCTCTCTGGTAGCGCCGGCCCTGGCTGGCATGCCAGATCCATGGGGTGAGAGGAGGAGGAGGGGGGAAAGGGGTTGTAACAGGATTTATACTTACTCAGGGCTTATTGAGCCCCCTTTAGTCTGTCAGCTCCCTCCGTGTTTGTACTTTACCTTCCATTCTGCCATTATCAGCCCAGAAGTTGTGGACTACTGTGCATGCGCAGCACTGGCCACGCGCCTCCTCCATCGTGCTTCATTGCCAGGAATGTTCTGTGCCTGCGCAGTTAATGCTTGTAGCTGCGCAGGCACAGAATGCTCTTGACTATAGGAGCGCAATTGAGGAGGCTCTGAGGCAACGCATGCCCAATAGTCCCGACTGAGCTGAGTCGTTGCCTTTACTAGGGCTGACAGTGGCAGAACAGAGGGGATCGGATGGACCCTGAGGAGTTGATGGACCACTGGGACTGGAATACAACCCAGGTTTGTTTAACTCCTTCCCCTGATGACAGGCTGTGGGGTTAAGGACCGCTAGACACCAGGGAACTGTATAGGGGAAGGAGGGGACAACTAGACACCAGGGAACTGTATAGGGCAGGGAGAAGGTCCACAAGACACCAGGGAACTGTATAGGGGATGAAGAACCACTAGATACCAGAGAACTGTATAGGGGAGGGGGCACAAGAAACCAGGGAACTTTATAGGGCAGGGAGGATGTCCACTAGACACTAGGGAACTGTATAGGGGAGGGTGGACCGCAAGACTCCAGAGAATTTGTATAAGTGAGGGAGGGGTCCACTTGGTGCCAGGGAAATGTATATTAGGGGGAGGAGGTCTACTAGACTCCTCAGGATTGCTGCATTTATTACTTGGAGACGCTTGACATTACTTGTCATTGCTCACAATCAAATGATTACCACCATATCTAGCCTAGTGGGCTGTATTTGTATGATGCATTTATATAGCACTGACATCTTCTGCAGCAATTTACAGAGTACATAGTCACTGACTGTCCTCAGAGGAGCTCACAATCTAATCCTACCATAGTCATACTCCAATGTCCTACCATTATTATGATGTATTTATATAGCACTGCCACTGACATCTTCTGCAGCACTTTACTGAGTACATAGTCATGTCACTGACTGTCCTCAGAGGAGCTCACAAACCAATCAATGTCATATGTATGCTAACTAGGACATTACTGTATATTGAAGGAGACGGACTCTATGCAAAGTTTTACTTGGCAGCAGTGTCTCTGAATTACAATGCTGCTATGTACATTTGGCCCTGTCCATAATACATCATGACCACGCCCACCTTCCAGTGCATGGTCACGCTCTTTTTTTTCACCACAATCATGGGATGTGTGGGCCCCAAGTTGAAATTTCTCTGGTAGGCGCCCAGGGTCCCAGTATGACCCTGTGTATACACCACATACTGTATACACATTATAGGTATACACTATATATACTGCATACACCATATACAGTAATACAAATATAAACAGTATGCATTACATTCACTAAGCATTACCACTAATGGTGTGTACACACTTGAAAGATTAATGACAGATATCAGTCCAATTTTACCCCCTTCCGTGTACTATGAGAGCCATACCTACACAGTCTATTCTATGGAGCTGAACTCCCCATCAGACAGAAATCTTTGCAAGATGCTGCACACAAAGATGCTGTAGACATTCAAAAGATCAGAATATGCAAAAGATCTGTTCCGGCAAAAGATCCGTTCCTGCAAATTGCATTCATAGTCTATGATATCTGCAGATATCATACACACCTTGTTTATCAGACCTTCATCTGCAGATCAGATCCACCAGGATGGATTTTCAGATCTGCAGATGATTGTCAGATTCTGCAAATGCTAATAGTGTTGCGTAATATGCAGGCTGGCTGCCAAAATGCACATAATGAAAGTCTATGGCAACACATATGCATTGCGTTTTCCATGCGTTTTTTGATGCATTTTTCATTAAAAGTAAAGATCTCTGACATATTTGCGCTTCCTGTTGTCTTCCTAAAGATTTGAATATATTTAAATGTAAAAAATCATAAAACAGCATAGAAAATGCATATGTGTTTTCTATTAGCGAACCGCAAACGTGTACTAACGCATGCAAAATGCTTGAAAAATGCACCCGCGCTAAAAAAATTGCGAAACGCAAACGCGCCAAAAACGCTATACAAAAATGCAAACGCACCCGATCCTAGCCTGAGGGTTAGAAAAAGTGAGCGGAGCCAACACCAGCCAAATACATACCTTGGCAATGCTGGGCATTCAGATACTAATTGATAATTGTATCACATCTGGCTTCCATTCTGTACGTCCTGCAATAAGGAAGCAATACAGTATGAATCCTCAATATACAGAATAAAATACAACCAATAATCCTGAACAAACACACACTTGCAGTTGTTTTAGGTCCCATATGCAAATAAGTAGTATATGTAAAGCATAACTTTTATTCCAAACTTCATAAATAGACATATCACCACCACTATATATAAAATCCGTATGTCACAAAAGTGCGCAGTGCAGTAAATAGACTACTACTGTGGCTCAGGGCTCGTTTCCACTATCGCGAATCCGCATGCGTCCAACGCATGCAGATTCGCACATGTAATGCAAGTGGATGGGCCTGTTTCCACTGTGGCGTTGTTGAGGTGCGTTTTTTTCAGCTGTGAAAAAAACACACAAAAGAGCCGCAGAATTCGCCTGCGTGTGGAATGCATGCGAATCGCATGCAATGTATTTAATAGGGAAATCGCATGCATTTTCCCCATGCGTTTTTTGCCGCGAATTCGCATAGGTACCAATGTAAATTCACACAGGCAGTGACATGGTTAAAATCGAATATACCCTCACCTATGCGAAATCGCATGCGAATTCGCGGCAAAAAACGCATGAGGAATCGCATCCGCATGCGATTTCATCAGCGGTGGAATCCAGGCGATTCCGCACCGCAATAGTGGAAACGAGCCCTAACATAACACCCCCAAAAAAATGAGATTGTTGCCTCTACTTATCCAGCAGGCATGTGAATGAAGCCCCTCTGCTGGATTTAAGGCCAACCTTCTAGAGGGGTTCCTACGCTAAGGGCTCAGACATACTATAAGTGCTTTGTTGAGTGCTTGCGCTTGATTAGCACTTCTCTCTCTCGAGCGCAGTGATTTTTACGCAACTTTTACCGTGATTCTAATGAAAATGAATAAGAAAGATTTTTAGAAAGCACTCAGAAAGCGCGAATCAATCACAAGCGCTCAAAAAACGCTTATAGTGTGTCTGAGCCCTAACTGTGGATGCAGCTGCACCCTACACATACAATGAGCGTATCCACGATTGGACATATGTCTGATATAGAATAAAAAGCCCGGGAACAGACTTCATTTTACATTTTGCTCTTTATATTTTCCCAGCTTTCTGAGCTCTTCATATGCATATCAGCCTGATTGAGCGGCTTCCACCTTTACCCTGTGCATTGTTTGGTGTGTGCAGAGACACAGGGGGAATATGCTGATGCCCCCCCCCCCCCATGTCAGGCTGCACCATATGAGGATAGGGGCTCATGGCCCTCTGGGCGACCTCAGGTAAGTTTAAACTGTGTGCTGTGGCTTCAGGCTTTTTATGCTATACTAGCTGATGACCCGGCGTTGCCCGGGTATGTATTTGGCTGCTGTTGGCTCCACCCACTTTTTCTAACCCAAACACACAATTACTCAATTATTCAATGACCAAGTTTCTGAGCTTTTGGGTCCTTGGCATCAATGATGTATTTTTCCAGTGAAATTAAACAAATCTGATTGGCTGTTTGTGGCTCTGCCCCCTTTTCTGAATTTGAACCCCAGTGATCCTGCGACCAACTGTACCAGGTGTGAGGCATCTGGCATTAACAGTGTAAGAATAGCAGCAATTAAATATTCCCCTTGAAAATGAACAGACACATTTTGATTGGCTTTTTTAGGCTTCACCCACTTTTCTGAATATTAATACCAGTCACCCAGTAACCAACTGTGCAAAGTTTTAGATTCCTGCCATTAACAGTGAAGAAGGGCTGCAGTTTACATTTTTTTAGGGACATTTGTTTTTTACTCCACCCACTTTTTGTAACCTTGACACACAGTCACTCAATGAGCTTTCGGGTTCCTGGCATCAAAAAGTGGCTGGATAGTGTACTGGTTAAAGGCTCTGCCTTTGACATGGGAGACCAGGGTTTGAATCCTGGCTAGGGTCAGTACCTATTTAGTAAGGAGTTCAAGGCAAGACTCACTAACACTGCAGGGTGGCCTCTTGAGCGTGTCCCAGTGGCTGCAGCTCTTGAGTGCTTTGAGTCCGACAGGAGAAAAGTGCTATACAAATCAGATTATTAATATTAATTATTAAAATTGTCTGAATGGAAGCAGTTTATTCACAAAATAAATATGATTGGTTGTTTGTGGCTCTGTCTCTAGTGAATTTGAACCCCAGTCAGTTAATGACCGACTGTAGCAGGTTTGAGGCCTCTACCATTAACAGTGTAAGAATAGCAGCAGTTTCAATATTCCCATTGAAGATCAATATGTGAATTTTTATTGGCTGTTGTAGGCTCCACCCACATTTCTAAATATTAATCCTGGTCATCCAGTGACCAACTGTGTCAAGTTTCAGAACCGTGCCATTTACAGTGTAAGAATGGCTGCAGTTTATATTTTCCCATGTAAAAAATGTAGTTGTTGGCACCGCCCACTTTTTCTAACCTTGACATACAGTCACTCAATTACCAAGTTTATGAGCTTTGGGGTCCTTGGTATCAATAATGTGTATATTCCCATAGCAATTAAACAAATCTGGCTGTTTGTGGCTCCGCTCCCTTTCTGAATTTGAACCAGTCGCCCAGTGACCAACTGTATCAGGTTTAAGGCATTTGCTATTGACAGTTTAAGAATAGCAGCAATTTAAATATTCCCCTTGAAAATCAACAAGTGAATTTTGATTGGCTGCTGCAGGCTCCACCCATTTTCCTGAATATTTATCCCAGTCACCCAGTGACCAACTGTGCAAGGTTTGAGCTCCCTGCCATTACCAGTGTAAGAATGGCTGCAGTTTATATTTTCTCAGTGAAATTTGTTTTGACTCCACCCACTTTTTGTAACCTTGACACACACACTCACTCAATGACCAAGTTTGTGAGCTTTCAGGCTCCTGGCATCAAAAATGTGTGAATGGAAGCAGTTTATCCACTAAGGAAATCTGATTGGCTGTTTGTAGCTCTGCCCTTTTGAACCCCAGTCACCCAATGACCGATTGTAGCAAGTTTGAAGCCTCTGCCATTAACAGCGTAAGAATGGTAGCAGGTTAAATATTCCCCTTGAAAATCAATAGGTGAATTTAGATTGGCTGTTGTAGGCTCCACCTACTGAATATTAATCCCAGTCACCCAGTGACCAAGTTTGAGAACCCTGCCATTAACAGTGAGACAGAATGACAGGCTGTAATGACAGAGGGTAAAGCTACATACACATGGGGACAAATGTGGCTAGTCGCTAGGACGCTAGGACGTGCGCGTGACAGCCAGGCGACAGCTGTCTACACGTCTCTGTCCAAAGGCAGAGACGTGGTGGAAGCTGTCGCCGAAGGTTCCTCCCCCCCCCCCCCCCCCCCCCCCCCCGTCGGAAGCTCCATACATTGTGTATGGAGTTGCTGTCGCTAGTCCGCATACACACGGCGGACTAGCGACAGTTGCAGCGACAGCTGTTGCCGGCGATTGAACAAGTCAATCGCCTGGCGACAGCTCTGAGTAGCGACGGTTCGGGGTGAGCGCGTCATGCACACGGGCGACCTGTCGCCGCAACACGCGCGTGCCTCGTGGTTGCGGTGACAGCCGTACCCCGTGTGTATGAGCCATAAGAATGGCTGCAGTTTACAATTTCCCATTTAAAATGAATGTCTGAAATTTGATTGGCTGTTTCATACTCCGCCCACTTTTCCTGGATTTGTAACCTCAGTCACCAAGTGACCAATTGTGCCAACTGTGGGGACTCTGGCTTGATTACTGTGAGAATGGCAGCCTTTTCCATTTTTTCCATTGACATAAATGGGAGAAATCTGATTTGCTGTTTGTAGCTCCGCCCAGATGTGCAGGGGGGACACGAGACCCCCAGAACATATCATCCCAGGTAGTAAGGGATCTGTAAACCGAGTTTCATTCAAATCAGTCAAGGTGTTTGAGTGATACACACACACACACACACACACACACCTACCTACACAAACCTACACACGCTGTACACACACCTACACACCTACACACACACACACACACCTACACACACTGTACACACTACACACACACACACACACTCACTACACACACACACACTACACACACACACACATACATACATACGAATATATATATATATATATATATATATATATATATATATATATATATATATATATATATATATATATATATATATATATAGACTAGTAGACCTAAACGCGTTTAAAAACTGCCTGTAGGTTTCTCTGTCCCACCACCGCCGCATGTCAGTTTCAAATCTCATTTATTTTGGAATGTTGCGTTAAGCCCCATTCACACATTCAACAGCGGTCTTTTATGCAGCACAATTATCAAACAACTTTTGTTGTGAAACAAGTTGAACAACCAAAAAAAGTTGCTTGCTATTGTTCACACAACTGATAAGAAGTCAATCCAACTGTTGGATTGAAGTCTTATCAGTTGTGTGAACAATAGCAAGCAACTTTTTTTTTTTTTGGTTGTTCCACTTGTTTCACAACAAAAGTTGTTTGATAATTGTGCTGCATAGAAGACCGCTGTTGAGTGTGTGAATGGGGCTTCTTCCTCTGGCGATCTGTGGGATCTATTTGCCTAGCATTGTGAACTCCTCATATGATGGTTATCAGCCTAATTTTCCTGATGGGGGGACCCCTCCTGCTGACCACTGATGGGTGAACTCTCCTACCCGACCCCTGATGGGGGGAGCCCTGCTGTGACACCTGATGCTGGGACCACTCCTGCTGACTCCTGATGGGGTGACCTCTCCGGCCCGAATCCTTATGGGCTGACCTCTCCTGCCGATCCCTGATGGGGTGACCCCTTCTGCTGACCCATGATGCAGGGACCTCTCCTGCCCGACCCCTGATGCGGGGCCCTGTCTTGCCCGACCACTGAGGAAGGGACCCCTTCTACTGTCAGCTGATGGGGCGTCCTCCCCTGTTGAGCGTGTGGGGCTTTAGCCTGATGGGGTGACCTCTCCTGCCCGATCCCTGATGCGGGGACCTCTTCTGCCCGACCCCTGATGGGGTGACCTCTCCTGCCTGACCCTTGATAGGGTGACCTCTCCTGCCCCACCTCTAATGGGGTGACCTCTCCTGCCCGACCCCTGATGGGGTGACCTCTCCTGCCTGACCCTTGATAGAGTGACCTCTCCTGCCCGACCTCTAATGGGGTGACCTCTCCTGCCCGACCCCTGATGGGGTGACCTCTCCTGCCTGACCCTTGATAGGGTGACCTCTCCTGCCCGACCCCTAATGGGGTGACCTCTCCTGCCCGACCCCTAATGGGGTGACCTCTCCTGCCCGACCCCTAATGGGGTGACCTCTCCTGCCCGACCCTTGACAGGGTGACCTCTCCTGCCCGACCCCTAATGGGGTGACCTCTCCTGCCGACCCTAATGGGGTGACCTCTCCTGCCTGACCCTTGACAGGGTGACCTCTCCTGCCCGACCCCTAATGGGGTGACCTCTCCTGCCTGACCCTTGATAGGGTGACCTCTCCTGCCCAACCCCTAATGGGGTGACCTCTCCTGCCGACCCTAATGGGGTGACCTCTCCTGCCTGACCCTTGATAGGGTGACCTCTCCTGCCCGACCCCTGATTGGCTAACCCGTCCTGCTGACCCCTAAGGGGGTGACCTTTCCTGCCGGACCCTTGATGGGGACCCCTCCTGCTGACCCCTCCTGCCCGACCCCTGATGGGGGGACCTCTCCTGCCCAACCCCTGATGGGGGACCCCTTCTCCTGACCCCTGATGCTGGGACCACTCCTGCCAACCCCTGATAGGAAACTCCAAAGGTACATACCCCTCTTTCTTATTTTTTTTCCCCAAAAAATGTTTTTATTCGGTTTTCCAAAAGTTTTAAACCAGGCAGTAAACATATTTTTTACAGGAGAGAAAAATCACCACTATTCTTACAATAGTAACAAAATACCCATCTCCCCCCGCCTCCACCCCCTCATCCCCCCCCAAACAAAACACTTTGACTCAGGAGTGACAGTCCCCCCTGGGTCACTTTTTTCTGCACTCACTTGGATCATCATATATAGGTATAGGTCTTTGGGACCAAATCTGAATCAGGGATTGAGGGCGAAATTGCTGCATGCAAGATGGTTTTATTTGCATCTTATAGACCATAACATATTGCAGGCTTAGGATCCAGCATGCGATCACATGTCATGTGACTAATGTTTTATTGTTCCCCTATCTAGCACTTGTCTATTGTCCTCACCACTGCATGACAGGTTACAAAGTGACCAGGACATTCTTAGACATGTTACAGACACCTATTGTACTGAGTGCAGAGCACACACAGCGCCCCCTATTGTGCCCCCAGCAGACCCTCACTGTGTTCTCTCTCCTGTCAGTGCAGAGCACACACAGTGCCCACTTCTGTGCCCTCTGCAGACCCTCACTGTGTTCTCTATCCTGTCAGTGCAGAGCACACACAGCGCCCCCTTCTGTTCCCCCAGCAGATTATCACTGTGTTCTCTCTCCTGTCAGTGCGGCCAGAAGTGAAGGTGTGGGGCCGTCAGCAGCCAGACGGGGTGACAAGACTTCAGTGTCTGGCGTACGGGTTTCACCCCCGAGCTGTGGATGTGAAGTGGGTGAGGAATGGAGAGGACCATATTCCTTCAGATGAAGCCAGTCCCATCCTCCCCCATCCTGACGGCACCTATCAGACCAGAGTCAGCGTGGAAGTGCCAACAAGGGAGGGCGACTCATATTCCTGCCATGTGGAGCACAGCAGCCTGGAGAAGACCCTCATTGTCACATGGGGTGAGTGTATGGAGGGCTGTAGTAAATAATTGAATTATACACTGAAATGTGCTCTATCTGGTAATACCTGGAAGATAAATTGTTCCTGCGGATGCACCAGACAAATTAGAGTGCCCTTGTTTAATGGACTGCTGAACTGATCCCAAAGCTGCTTAGCTAAACACATGGCCCATTGTTTCTTCAGACTCCCCTGAAGTGTGCATTTGCAGAATACTGTTGGCTGTGGCTGCTGTACACATCTAGGTGGGAGCATGGAGATATAGGGACAGCACACATACAGGAAGAGTAATCCTACAATGTATACTAGTGCCAAAGGATGAAGGAAAAGCAGCCAAAGATCAGGCCTGTCCCCAGACCTAATGGAAAGAGTGTGAGAAAGTACAATTGTTCCCACAGTATACAGCCTCACCACCTCCCGATGGTAGACCTGATGGTACAAGTCCTCCCTTCTGATAATGGGCACCAGCTCCCATGCTCTCAGGCAGTTCACCACAATCTTTAGCTCAAAACCACCGCTCTCCATCAGCTCAGACCAACACAGCGTCCATCTCCCGGTGTGCGCTCCACTGTCTGGCTGCAACAACTTTTGCCTTCTGCTTACGCCCCCTCCACTGCTCCGGGAGAGAGCGCTGTCTTGAATGTAAGGGGAAACAAAGGATTGTGCAGACTGTTCCTAATTCCTATTGGAAGCACGCACAACACCGGGGTACTTACTTAAAAACGCTTGGTTTAGTGCACATCACAGTATCTCAACCCTGGGGTTTCGGCTTCTGCCCCTGATGCAGGGGCAAAAACTTTTATCTTGCCTAGGGCACCATTTCATCCTAGTCAGGGGCAGACCGCCGTTGACACCATGTGAAACTAGTTCATTAGTGTTGTCCGGATCATGAACGATTCGGATCTTTGATCCGAATCTATTTTATGAGTCGATCATCCGAATCATCAAAATGAGTGATTCGGATCGCAAAAGGGGCGGGGTCAGGAGTGACACGCCCCCTCAGCGGGCAGCGGGGTCCGTCCTGGAAGCAGAGCTGAGATCGATCGCTCTGTTGGAGGGGAGGCAGCCTTGCAGGGACAGGTAGATGAGAGAGAGGGGACATCAGTGCCACTGCCAGATATGTGTAGAGCACACATACTGGCTGCAATGTGCTGCCCATTATAGGCTGGCTGTTCCGTGGTGCTGCACAGTGATCACATTGGAAGCTTTTGGCTCAGCTCAGCTCAGTAACTTTGCAGACAGTGTGATTGAAAGGCAATATAATCCTCCTGCACTCGGCACTAAACAGCTGCACTTCACTTCTGGGAATGCTTCCTTTCACTGTGCGACCTTTTCTTTCAAAGTACACAGATGAGCATAGAGGTGAAATATATGTAAAGCATATGACTTCAGCATGTGGGTATTACGTGCAAACATTTCTGCTCTCTGCTCGTCCCTCCTCCCATCTCTGTCCACTCCCTGCCCTCTGTCCATCTTCTCCCCTTCTCTGTGTGTCCACCCCCCTCCCCTTCTCCTGTCCACAGACCTGTCCTGCTGTTCATTTCACCCCCGAATGCTTCCGGTAGTAAAATGATCCGAGATTCGGATCAAAGATCCGGATCTCTTCAATGATCCGATTCGAATCATCCGGATCATTGAAAAGATCCGAACTTCCCATCTCTATAGTTCATGAGGCAGCATGGATCCTAGAGCAGCATCCCGCCCACCGCACAGCAGCCGTTCATCTTATCTTTTGAGCCAGCAGCCGCTTCATTTAGTATAGTCCCCTGCTGGCCCTTTCACCTCCTTTATAGACCTCATATCAGCATAACCCGCGGCTGCTGTGCAGAGGAAACAGGACAGTGGCTCCCTGCTTCCTCACTGAGGCTGGGACCAGTTCACTGACTGCCCCACCACAGATAGCAGCTGTGTGACTGCAGCCCCATATATGTGCTGACACTGGGACCAGTTCACTGACTGCCTCACCACAGATAGCAGCTGTGTGACTGCAGCCCCATATATGTTCTGACACTGGGGCCAGTTCACTGACTGCCTCACCACAGATAGCAGTTGTGTGACTGCACCCCCATATATGTGCTGACACTGGGGCCAGTTCACTGACTGCTTTACCACAGATAGCAATAGTGTGACTGCAGCCCCATATATGTGCTGACACTGGGGCCAGTTCACTGACTGCCTCACCACAGATAGCAGCTGTGTGACTGCAGCCCCATATATGTCCTGACACTGGGACCAGTTCACTGACTGCCTCACCACAGATAGCAGTTGTGTGACTGCAGCCTCATATATGTGCTGACACTGGGGCCAGTTCACTGATTGCCCCACCACAGACAGCAGCTGTGTGACTGCAGCCCCATATATGTGCTGTCTGTGGTGAGGCAATCAGTGATCTGGCCCCAGTGTCAGCACATATATGGGGCTCCAGTCACACAACTGCTATCTGTGGTGAGGCAGTCAGTGAACTGGTCACAGTGTCAGCACATATGGTGCCCCACCCTCGGAGGCGCTAAGCTCTTGACGAGAATGAATGAGTTTTGTACTCCATTTTATTGCCTGATGAAGTGGGATATGCCCACAAATTATGCTGCACCCACCCGGAGTATGTAAATAAACTACCAAATTGTTGAATTAATCAACAGCATCTAGTGTTTTGTTTTGGGGAGTCCACCACTAACCCCCCAGCATCCTTTTAGGCTGCTTACACACAGGGACGTTACAGGCGCACGTTAGTGCAGCCTGTAACGCTCCCCCAACGCACAGCAATGTAACACAAGTGGGCTGTTCACACTGCCCACGTTGCGTTACATGTAACGCTGCACTTTCTTCGGAAAGTGCAGCATGCTACAGCGTTACAGCGGCTTAAGCCGCGTCAGACTGTTTGCACATGCGCAGTCATGTTGGGGAGGAGCGGAGAGCGGCCAGGCACATGGCTAATTAATATTCACTGCACGTTGTGACGTGCAGTGTTTACTTCCTGGTGCGGCCGCTCTGTGCGGCGATTGGCCGGCGGGACCACGTGATGCCGCATGCGTCCAAGAGTACGCATTACGGCATCACAGGTGGCCAGAGTGAACTGCACAACGCGGCTCACTCTGACGTCCATATCGAAGAGCACCAGGCCTTGCGTTAGGTGCACGTTATGCGACCTTAACGTAGCACCTAACGCAACGTCTTGGTGTGCAAGTAGCCTAAAACCAAGTTTTTTCTCCTTTTATACTTCTGGTGCCTCTGTACAACTGTACAATTATTGTGTCCACCCCTGGTGGAGGGGATTTGTTTTCCTATCTCAGATCTACAGAGAGCGACTTCTTAATCCTGAGTGGGGATGGGTTTAATACTTCCCACCTGCCTTATCAGTGGTTGTTGCCTGGACAGTAACCCAGACTTGTGAGTATAACAATATACTTACCCTTTCATTTCCACTGTTTCCAGTACATACTACACTATATTGGGCTCTTGGTGTCTCCTTTTTTCCGTATGATAAATCATGCATGCATAGTATATAAATCCTCTATAAATAAAATCCTAGCAGATTATACATCTATACATAAAATCCTAGCAGGTTATGCAGGTCCTTCTAAAAAAATTAGCATATTGTGATAAAGTTCATTATTTTCTGTAATGTACTAATAAACATTAGACTTTCATATATTTTAGATTCATTACACACAACTGAAGTAGTTCAAAGCCTTTTATTGTTTTAATATTGATGATTTTGGCATACAGCTCATGAAAACCCAAAATTCTTATCTCAAAAAATTAGCATATTTCATCCGACCAATAAAAGAAAAGTGTTCTTAAAACAAAAAAAGTTAACCTTCAAATAATTATGTTCAGTTATGCACTCAATACTTGGTCGGGAATCCTTTTGCAGAAATGACTGCTTCAATGCGGCGTGGCATGGAGGCAATCAGCCTGTGGCACTGCTCAGGTGTTATGGAGGCCCAGGATGCTTCGATAGCGGCCTTAAAGGGACACTTAAGTCAAACAAAAAAAAATGAGTTTTACTCACCTGGGGCTTCCAATAGCCCCCTGCAGCTGTCCGGTGCCCTCGCCTTCTCCCTCAGATCCTCCTGGCCCCACCGGCAGCCACTTCCTGTTTCGGTGACAGGAGCTGACAGGCTGGGGACGCGGGTGATTCTTTGCGTTCCTGGCCACAATAGCGCCATCTATGCTGCTATAGCATATATCATATACCATATAGCAGCATAGAGGGTGCTAATGTGTCTGGGAACGCAAAGAATCACTCGCGTCCCCAGCCTGTCAGCTCCTGTCACCGAAACAGGAAGTGGCTGCCGGCGGGGCCAGGAGGATCGGAGGGAGACAGCGAGGGCACCGGACAGCTGCAGGGGGCTATTGGAAGCCCCAGGTGAGTAAAACTCATTTTTTTTGTTTGACTTAAGTGTCCCTTTAAGCTCATCCAGAGTGTTAGGTCTTGTGTCTCAACTTTCTCTTCACAATATTCCACAGATTCTCTATGGGGTTCAGGTGAGGAGAGTTGGCAGGCCAATTGAGCACAGTAATACCATGGTCAGTAAACCATTTACCAGTGGTTTTGGCACTGTGAGCAGGTGCCAGGTCGTGCTGAAAAATGAAATCTTCATCTCCACAAAGCTTTTCAGCAGATGGAAGCAGGAAGTGCTCCAAAATCTCCTGATAGCTAGCTGCATTGACCCTGCCCTTGATAAAACACAGTGGACCAACACCAGCAGCTGACATGGCACCCCAGACCATCACTTGCTGTGGGTACTTGACACTGGACTTCAGGCATTTTGGCATTTCCCTCTCCCCAGTCTTCCTCCAGACTCTGGCACCTTGATTTCCAAATGACATGCAAAAGTTGCTTTCATCCGGAAAAAAAGTACTTTAGACCACTGAGCAACAGTCCAGTGCTGCTTCTCTGTAGCCCAGGTCAGGCGCTTCTGCCGCTGTTTCTGGTTCAAAAGTGGCTTGACCTGGGGAATGCGGCACCTGTAGCCCATTTCCTGCACACGCCTGTACACGGTGGCTCTGGATGTTTCTACTCCAGACTCAGTCCACTTCTTCCGCAGGTCCCCCAAGGTCTGGAATCGGTCCTTCTCCACAATCTTCCTCAGGGTCCGGTCACCTCTTCTCGTTGTGCAGCGTTTTCTGCCTCACTTTTTCCTTCCCACAGACTTCTCACTGAGGTGCCTTGATACAGCACTCTGGGAACAGCCTATTCGTTCAGAAATTTCTTTCTGTGTCTTACCCTCTTTCTTGAGGGTGTCAATGATGGCCTTCTGGACAGCAGTCAGGTCCGCAGTCTTACCCATGATTGCGGTTTTGAGTAATGAACCAGGCTGGGAGTTTTTAAAAGCCTCAGGAATCTTTTGCAGGTGTTTAGAGTTAATTAATTGATTCAGATGATTAGGTTAATAGCTCGTTTAGAGAACCTTTTCATGATATGCTAATTGTTTGAGATAGGAATTTGGGGTTTTCATGAGCTGTATGCCAAAATCATCAATATTAAAACAATAAAAGGCTTGAACTGCTTCAGTTGTGTGTATTTGAATCTAAAATATATGAAAGTCTAATGTTTATCAGTACATTACAGAAAATAATGAACTTTATCACAATATGCAAATTTTTTGAGAAGGACTTGTATTCTATAAAGATAAAAAAATAAATTATATATGTTTTTATTAAACCTATAATCTGTTATAAATAATTGTTCATTGTTTGAAAAACCCGACAATCGCCTGCAAGAGGCTACAGCAAGAACAACCAGAGGCTGAAGGGAACTCCTTAAATAAAGGGAGGTTTTATAGCTCCTGACTATGGCCCAGTGCACACCAAAAACCTCTAGCAGATCCGGAAAACGCTAGAGGGTTTTGAAGCACATTTCAAAGCGATTCTAGGCATGTTTTCTAAACATACCTAGCGTTTTCTGGAGCGTTTTTGTGTAGCAGATCTCAAATATTGTTACAGTAAAGCTGTTACTGAACAGCTTCTGTAACAAAAACCCCTGGAAAACCGATCTGATCTATCGCTTTTCAGAGCGGTTTTCACCTTTCCTATACATTAACATTGAGGCAGAAACACTTCAGAAATCTAAAAAATGCTGCAGCCCCCGAGTTTGCGTTTGTGGAAAAAACAACCCGCTCTGGTGTGCACCAGCCCATTCACTTTCATTAGCCAAGCGGTTTTCCCCCCTGCAAGCATTTTAAAAAACGCTTCAGAACCGCTCTGGTGTGCACCAGCCCTAAGAATGTGTCACTATTAGTTAATAAACATATTCTGATCTTCACTATAGAAGGACCTTCTCCTGTTCAGCTCTATGCATGCCCCCCCCCCCCCCATACCATTGTCACACTCCAGGCTATAGTCAGTGGAGATCAGTGCTGGAACAGGATACAACCTCCGTGCAAAAAGATGCACCCTCCATGTAGCAGCCACAGAGAAGGGTTTCAGATGATCAGACAGGCAGAAGTCGGCAACATAGCAGCGAATCGGACACAGCAGGAGTTGGAAACAAATCGGGTTCTACAAGCCAATATCGGTAACCAAACGGGAAGCTGAACATAGCAGTGGTCGGGTTTTTATACAGGCCAGAATCGGCATCGATCAAGGAATCAGGTCAGACAATACACCAGGTCACAGGAACAGACACAAGCTGCAATACTACAGCAAGTTGCTAGTGCCTGGTTTAAATGGGCCTTTAAGCGCAAATGCATATACCCCTAGAAGCCAATGAGTGCGCTGCACACCGTGGGAGTGAGAGGCCCGCTGGCCATATGCTTGCAGGCGACCACAAATGGCGAGAAGCCCCTCTGACAAGGCCGGAAGTAAGCAAAGGCGAAACGGCTGTAAGGGCAGCCGACTTGGATTAACCCCAGCACTGTATGCCTCCATCTAGTCCACCACTGTCTGCACCAAGGTGGTCACGCAAGTATACCTGCACTGCCTACTCTATGGCTCCTCACTTGCTTTCCTGCTTTGCTCTAAGCTGAGTTGATGATGCTATGCACTGTTATGCAATGCTTGGAACTGTATTAAGAAGTCGTCATAAGTTTGCCAAACTGGCTTATAGACGTTATCAGTGCAAAGTACCAATAAATTGGTGCAAATTTTACGTCCAGAGTGCCTGCCAGTCTTTTCTCTGTGTGGTGCAAATGCATATAAGCATGAAAAGAAACACATATATCCAGGCACATCACCTCTAGTTAGGACAATAATAAATAAGTTATTAAGGAAAGGGAGGTGCTGAAGGGGGTGTGGCCAGAAAACAGCAAAAATCTATTAACCCTTCGCACTCTCGCATGCAAATGTTCAAACAAATGCATTCACAGATTCATTCATCCAGGCACCACTGTTATCCCTACAGCTAAGGTCTTAGTTCACAGAAGAATGCATTCTTATGCTTAGTCACCTATACTCAGGCCCGTTTCTAGGGCCGTGCGGCCCGTGCCGCCGCCCGGGGCGCTGTCGGGAGCTGTTGGGAGGTGGGCGCTGAAATGGAGGGGGGAGCCGGAGCCGCGGGGAGGGCAGCCTGACCTCTCCCTCCCTCTCCCGGGCCACCCTCCGTGCTCCCCCCTCAGATGCAGGGCGCAGCGGCAGCCAGGGAGGGAGCGATGTATACAACATACCTTCCTGCGTTCCAAGCGCTGCTCTCTCGCCGCCGGTCTCTTCCTCTCTGCCGCCTATACGATGATACACACGCTGGTTCCGGCTAAACAGGAACCAGCGTGTGTATCATCGTATAGGCGGCAGAGAGGAAGAGACCGGCGGCGAGAGAGCAGCGCTTGTAACGCAGGAAGGTATGTTGTATACAGCGCTCCCTCCCTGGCTGCCGCTGCGCTCTGCATCTGAGGGGGGAGCACGGAGGGCGGCCCGGGAGAGGGAGGTACAGGTCGGGCTGCCCTCCCCGCGGCTCAGGCTCCCCCCTCCATTATGGGGGCAGCTACCTATCTAACCTACCCTGGGGGGCACCTACCTAATCTAACCTACGCTGGGGGCAGCTACCTAATCTAACCTATACTGGGGGGCAGCTACCTAATCTAACCTATACTGGGGGGCAGCTCAGGCGCGTAGCTTGGGGGGGGTCAGGGTAGGACACGTGCCCCGGGGCACTGAACCTAGCAAGGGCGCTCATGCGCAGCGTCCGTTTTTTCCCCTGCCTTTGTTTCCCCACCTGTTGTTTGTGTGACATCCGTCTGTGACGTCACACGCTGCAGCCGCCGCCGTGCACTCTAGAGATGGGAAGTTCGGATCTTTTCAATGATCCGGATGATTCGAATCGGATCATTGAAAAGATCCGAATCTTTGATCCGAATCTCGGATCATTTTACAATGGAAGCATTCGGGGGTGAAATGACTAGCAGGACAGGAGAAGGAGAGGGGGGTGGACACGCAGAGAAGGGGAGAAGATGGACAGAGGGCAGGGAGTGGACAGAGAAGGGAGGAGGGACGAGCAGAGAGCAGAAATGTTTGTTTGCACACAATACCCACATGCTGCAATCATATGCTCAGCTTTACATATATTTCACCTACAGACATCTGTATACTTTGAATGGAAACGTCACACAGTGAAAGAAAGCATTCCCCAAAGATAAGTGCAGCTGTTCAGAGCGAGTGCAGGAGCCAGGAGGATCATATTGCCCTGCAATCACAGTGCCTGCAAAGTTACTGAGCTGTGCTGAGCTGAGCCAATAGTTTCCAATGTGATCACTATGCACAACTACGGAACAGACAGCCTATAATGAGCAGCACATTTCAGCCAGTACGTGTGCTCTACACATATCTGGCAGTGGCACCCATGTCCCCTCTACCTGTCCCTGCAAGGCTGGCTCCCCTGAGTCCCCTCCAACAGAGCGATCCATCTCTGCTCTGCTTCCAGGACCCCGCTGCCCTCTGAGAGGGGGCGTGTCGCTCCTGGCCCCGCCCCTTTTGCGATCCGAATCACTCATTTTGATGATTCGGATGTTCGACTCACAAAATAGATTCGGATCAAAGATCCGAATCGTTCATGATCCGGACAACACTAGTGCACTCTCGCCCAGAAGAAAAGCATAGCGAGCTGGAAGAGAAAGGACTTCAAAGGAAGTCACTGGTGCGGTTTGGGGGACAGGGAAGTTTGATTTGCGAGACTGTGGGAGGGGGGTGAAGTTGAATGGAGACGGTAGCTATTCAGGCCAGGGTACTCTGAGCGGAGCGACTGTGTAATGTCTCTCCGCACAGAGTCATTCTCCTCATGAGCGCCCCTCCCCTCTCCTCCTTAGGAAGGGGACAGGGCTGAAGCAAGATGTGGAGTGGCTGTGGGAAAGGTAGCTATGCGAGAGGGGTACTGTGGGCCAGTGGTGCTCAGCAGAGCTCGAATATTCGAGCTCTTTTTCAGCTATTCGAGCTCGGTATTCGAGCTCCGAATAGCTGGAGCTATTCGAATGGGCTATCCGAGTACACTCGAATAGCCCATTCACTATTCGAGCTATTCGAGCAAACCGGCGCTATTCGAGCTCGGTACCGAGCTCGAATAGCGTCATAGCCCAGATTGATGTCCTTAGAGCCAATCAGAGGGCTCCCAGGCCCTCTGACGGCAGCCAATCACAGAGGGGGACCCTGGCCAGCCCCTACCCTATAAATAGCGGCCGCCATGTTAGGTTTTTCCATGCTTGCCGTTGCCTGAGACTTGTACAGAGAGAGAGTTGCTCCTTTGTGCTTTGGCTTAGCAAGTGCTCTATTGTGGTCATTTACCTAGCGTTTTTGCTCACCTACACCTGCCATATACACCTATATTGTTGTTAGTTAGATAGACATTGTATTTTAGTTAGTAGCTTGTGTGTTACATTTGAGACAGGCAGCTGCTGCAAGCTTACAGGTTTAGGCCTCAGGGGGGCCTTGCCTCTGTGGGCAGCTGTCCTCTGTTTATTTCTCTCATCTATACCAGTATTTCTGCTGTCCTTTACTAATAGTATTGTAGTTATACTGTACTAGGAGTAGGACACTCACTGACTGTCACTGTTTATAGGCTACTAGCTAGCTCCTGCGTGTGTGCACTCACTGTCTGTGTACACACTACACACACTCTATTTCCTTCCGATTGCTGATTGATTATTGTTAGTTAGTTGTACTTACTTACTACTTACTCTTACTGTACCCGTAGGGACACTCACTGTCACTGTTCATATAGGCTACTAGCTCCTGCGTGTGCGCACTGCACTCACTGTCTGAGTGTACACACACAACACACACTCTATTTCCTTCTGATCGCTGATTGATTATCGTAATTAGTTAGTTGTACTTACTGTTACTACTTACTCTTACTGTACTAGGAGTCTAGGACACTCAGTCACTGTGTTCATAGGCTACTAGCTCCTGCGTGCGTGCACTCACTGTCTGAGTGTACACACACCCACACTCCATTTCCTTCTGATCGCTGATTGATTATTGTAATTAGTTAGTTGTACTTACTGTTACTACTTACTCTTACTGTACTAGGAGTCTAGGACACTCAGTCACTGTTCATAGGCTACTAGCTCCTGCGTGCGTGCACTCACTGTCTGAGTGTACACACACCCACACTCCATTTCCTTCTGATCGCTGATTGATTATTGTAATTAGTTAGTTGTACTTACTGTTACTACTTACTCTTACTGTACTAGGAGTCTAGGACACTCAGTCACTGTTCATAGGCTACTAGCTCCTGCGTGCGTGCACTCACTGTCTGAGTGTACACACACCACCCACACTCTATTTCCTTCTGATCGCTGATTGATTATTGTAATTAGTTAGTTCTACTTACTGTTACTACTTACTCTTACTGTACTAGGAGTCTAGGACACTCAGTCACTGTGTTCATAGGCTACTAGCTCCTGCGTGCATGCACTCACTGTCTGAGTGTACACACACCCACACTCCATTTCCTTCTGATCGCTGATTGATTATTGTAATTAGTTAGTTGTACTTACTGTTACTACTTACTCTTACTGTACTAGGAGTCTAGGACACTCAGTCACTGTGTTCATAGGCTACTAGCTCCTGCGTGCGTGCACTCACTGTCTGAGTGTACACACACCCACACTCCATTTCCTTCTGATCGCTGATTGATTATTGTAATTAGTTAGTTGTACTTACTGTTACTACTTACTCTTACTGTACTAGGAGTCTAGGACACTCAGTCACTGTTCATAGGCTACTAGCTCCTGCGTGCGTGCACTCACTGTCTGAGTGTACACACACCACCCACACTCTATTTCCTTCTGATCGCTGATTGATTATTGTAATTAGTTAGTTCTACTTACTGTTACTACTTACTCTTACTGTACTAGGAGTCTAGGACACTCAGTCACTGTGTTCATAGGCTACTAGCTCCTGCGTGCGTGCACTCACTGTCTGAGTGTACACACACCCACACTCCATTTCCTTCTGATCGCTGATTGATTATTGTAATTAGTTAGTTGTACTTACTGTTACTACTTACTCTTACTGTACTAGGAGTCTAGGACACTCAGTCACTGTTCATAGGCTACTAGCTCCTGCGTGTGTGCACTCACTGTCTGTGTACACACTACACACACTCTATTTCCTTCTGATTACTGATAGATTATTGTAACTGCTAGTTGTACTTCCTGACTGTTACTACTTACTTACTGTACTAGGGACACTCACTCAGTCACCTCACCCACCAACCCACTTCATTAAAGTACCCCACTTTTCACCCGCCCTTTTAAAAAACTTTTGTCTATACGCCCAAAACATCGAAGATGTCTGGAAGTGGCAGCCAGCGCGGTTTGGGCAAGGGGAAGGGCAGCAAGGGAATCAGGAGGAGAGGGAGCAGCATTGTGGCAGGCCGCGGCCGCGCCACCATGCACAGTTCCGCAGCAGCAGCAGCAGCGACAGTGGCTAACATTCCTCCCATAGCCACTGGCCGTGGACGCCTTGGGCGCCGCCCAGCAGGAGCATCTGCAACTCACGCTGCAGAGACACAGCAGCAGCAGCGTGTAGCACCTGCTCCGATTTTCCTCCAGCCGGGTCGGAAACGTCCCATTGAGGAAAAGGATGCAGACACTGTGGTGCAACTCATGACGGAGGATGAGCAGCCCGCCATCAGCTCTGCATCCGAGGCCTCCACCCTCACAACCACCACCACCACCCCTGTTCGCAGCAGCCGCCCAGCAGGGCCTGGGGAGGAGGCCAGTTCACCGTCAGTCGCCGACCTGTCATTCAGCACTCTTTTGACCCCAGGCATGATGAGTCAATTGTCTGCTGTTGTTGGCGATTTGGAGGAGGAGATGCTGATGGGCACTTTGGGGGAGGAGGGATTGGACAGCAAGACTGTGGCGACAGTCAAGCAGCCCATCCATGCATCAGGAGAGGAGTTTGGGGGGTCATCATCCCAGCAGGACATGTTTCAGGAGGGGGAGGATGATGATGACCCGGTGACAGACAAAGACTGGGTGCCAGCAGCTCCAGGGAATGTCGTCATCAGCAGCTCTGAGGAGGAGGAGGAGGATGCGCTTGTGGGCCTTGCAAGGAGGCGCATCATTGCAAGCATTGGCAGCAGTAGGCAGGTCCCACAGCCTGCTGGTGTCTCAGGCTCAGCAGCAGCAGCAGCAGCATCAGCCAGTACCACCACCAGCCGCACCCAAGCCCCCCCCCCAACCACCACAGAGAGACAGGCAGCAGCGCTTCCATGCCGTAGGGGGATGTTTTTGTCACCAATCTGGCGTTTTTTCAACATGCCCACAGTGTACAGCAAGTACGCCACTTGCAACCACTGTCAGCGGAAGTTGAGCAGAGGTGCAGACCCCTTAAAGTTCAGCACCAGCTCGCTGATCAACCACCTTTCTGCGAAACATTTCCACCAGCATGAGGAGTTCCAGAGGCTGAAGGCATCTGGTGCTGGCAGTGGCACCACACCCATCACTGCACAGCCTTCAGCAGCAGCAGCAGCAGCAACAGCAGCCACCCGCCCTCCTGCTCCTCCAGCAGCACCAGCAGGAGTGCGGAAACGCACTGCTCCTCCCCCCTCTGCAACTCCTGCCGCCGACACTGAGGCCTGTTCTGGCAGCCAGTCCTCAGTGGCCTCCTCTGCTCCGTCTGCTGATTCCCGTGCCAGCAAAAGGCCACGCCAGAGCCTTTTGAGCGAGTCCTTCCAGGGGGTGGTTAGGGCTCTGCCTCCCAGCAGCCGTCGCGTGCGGCAGCTGAACGGCTTGCTGGCACGGGCCATGTGCTCCCAACGCCTGCCGTACACGCTCGTGCAGGAGGGGAGCGACATGCGGGCGCTGCTTACTTGTGCAGCCCCAGACTGGCAGCTCCCCAGCAGACACTTCTTCGCCCGCAAGGCCATTCCTGCACTGCACCGCTTTGTGATGGCCAATGTGGAGCGAGGGCTGGAGCACGCGGTTGGTGAAAGGGTCCACGTCACCATGGACTCCTGGAGCAGCCGCTTCGGGACAGGCCGCTACCTGTCCTTCACTGTCCACTGGGTCAGCTTGGTGGAAGGGGGTGAGGATGGGAGAGCAGCAGCGGGCACAGCAGCAGCAGCAGCAACACAGTGGGTGGTGCCACCCCGCAGGGTCAGGGGAACTGCAGCGGGTTCCTCCGATCCTCTGCCATCCTCCGCCACACCTGGCCAAACCCCCCGCCTCAGCAGCAGCGTGAAGGCCCGCCACTGCCAAGCGCTGCTGCAGTTGGTCAGCCTTGGCAAGACCAAGCTGACGGCAGCCCACGTGTTGGCCAAACTCCAGGAGCAGGAGAGGATTTGGCTGACCCCCAGAGGCCTCAGAGTCGGAGAGGTGGTGTCCGACAATGGGGCCAATCTGGTTGCTGCCATAGACAGGGGAAACCTGACCCACATCCCCTGTCTTGCCCACGTGCTGAACCTGGTGGTGCAGAAGTTCCTGCGCACCTACCAGGGGATGGGCGAACTGCTGGAAACGGCAAGGAATGTTGTGCGTCACTTCCGGCGCTCGGCTGCAGCCTGTGCGAGCCTGGAAGACGTGCAAAAGGAGCTGGATCTGCCATGCCATCGGCTGATCCTTGACGTTCCGACTCGCTGGAACTCCACCCTGGCGATGTTGGAGCGTCTGGTTGAACAGAGGCACGCTGTCAACCAGTACCTTGCCCTGGCCACTGTTTCCGCAGCTCAGAGAAGGGACAAGACCAGCAACATCCCGTCCATCGTCCCCGATGATGACTGGAGGCACATGCAGCAGGTGTGCTTTGTGCTGGCTCCCTTCCTGCAGGCCACAAACATGGTGAGCAGGGACCATGCTATGGTCTGCGAGTGGGTGCCCCTGGTTTCTCTGCTGAACAGGGCCCTCGATGCTTTGCTGGAACAGGGAGCGGCAGCCTTGGACCAGCAGGAGCGGCAACCAGCTGCGCAGTCCACCTCTGAGGGGGAGGAGGAGGAGGACTTGGTGGAGGTCCCTGACCTGGCTGCTGATGAGGGGGATCAGCACAGCGCAGCTGAGTTGGTGCGGGGGTGGAGAGAGGATGAGGCGGCAGAGGAGGAGGATGAGGACAGCACTGACGTCGATGTGCCAGCAGACGTGGCCCGCCTCTTCCCAATGGCAGCGCACATGCTGACGTGCCTGCGCAGGGACCCCAGGGTGATCCAGATGAAGCAGAGGGAGGACATCTGGATCAGCATGATGTTGGACCCACGCCTCAAGGGGAAGTTGAGCCAGTTCCTGCCGCCTGCAGGAGGAGACCCAGCGCAACAAATAAGGAGCTTGCAGCAGGCCCTTGTTGAGCGCTTGGAGGAAGCCTTCCCCCAGCCTGCCACCCCCACTGTCCAGCCAGCACAGAGGCAGCAGCAGGTGCCTGCATCCAGCAGCAGCAAGCGCCCCACAGACCTGCTGTCTCTCAGCCACGAGCTCTACAGGACTGTAGAGGCTCCAGCAGCAGTGACTAGAGAGGAGATGCATGCAGCAGCATCCTCCTCCGGTCACAGCCAGCGCCTGACCCGCATGGTGGCTGACTACATGGGGTCGTACAGCGGGCTTGACAGCGATGCCCCTGTTGATCCCTTGGAGTATTGGGTCAAGCGCATGGAGATCTGGAGCGAGCTGGCGCAGTACGCCCTGGAAGTGCTGTCCTGCCCCCCTTCCAGCGTGCTGTCCGAGCGCTGCTTCAGTGCAGCTGGTGGCGTGGTCACCGAGAAACGCTCACGTCTGTCTCACAAGTCTGTGGACAGACTGACGTTTCTCAAGATGAACCAGGCGTGGGTGGAAGGCGAGTTCCTGGCCCCTGTTGTCGGCGAGAGGGGGACATGAACTGGCTGCCAGAACCATCGTTAATGTGCCTTACCACCCTTTACCACCTCCTGGCTCCTGCTCACTAAGCCAGCCTGGTTCACTTTGACTATTACGTCGCCTGCAGCCACACATTTTACATCTACAGTGGGCTGCTGTGTACTGCCCTTCTGCTGTCTGTCTGTGTTTCCCACTGCCAGGGTACACAGAATTACCTTCTTCTGCTGCCACTCTGCCACCAGCTATTACGTCAAACAATAGCTATATTGGTTGCAAAACCAAAACCAAACAAACCATTAAAAAAAAAAAAAAGGTTTAATTTTTCTGAGGTGCCCGGGTTGAAAACTGTGTTGTCCCAGTTGTGTATTGGACACAATGTGGGCTGCACGACCGCTGTCTGGGACCTCCTGTTGTGTTTATTTACAGCCCTGGTATCACCGCTAGGTACCAGGGCTATTATGTCACGCTGCCTACCTGCTGCCACACTCACACTGCTCCTCCATACCTCCTCCTGCTGCTGCTGCTGCTGTCTGTCTGTGTTTCCCACTGCCAGGGTACACAGAATTACCTTCTTCTGCTGCCACTCTGCCACCAGCTATTACGTCAAACAATAGCTATATTGGTTGCAAAACCAAAACCAAACAAACCATTAAAAAAAAAAAAAAGGTTTAATTTTTCTGAGGTGCCCGGGTTGAAAACTGTGTTGTCCCAGTTGTGTATTGGACACAATGTGGGCTGCACGACCGCTGTCTGGGACCTCCTGTTGTGTTTATTTACAGCCCTGGTATCACCGCTAGGTACCAGGGCTATTATGTCACGCTGCCTACCTGCTGCCACACTCACACTGCTCCTCCATACCTCCTCCTGCTGCTGCTGCTGCTGTCTGTCTGTGTTTCCCACTGCCAGGGTACACAGATGATTTACCTTCTGCTGCCACTCTGCCACCAGCTATTACGTCAAACAATAGCTGCTCACATTACTCCTCCATTCCTCCTGCTGCTGTTGCTGTCTGTCTGTGTTTCCCACTGCCAGGGTACACAGAATTACCTTCTTCTGCTGCCACTCTGCCACCAGCTATTACGTCAAACAATAGCTATATTGGTTGCAAAACCAAAACCAAACAAACCATTAAAAAAAAAAAAGGTTTAATTTTTCTGAGGTGCCCGGGTTGAAAACTGTGTTGTCCCAGTTGTGTATTGGACACAATGTGGGCTGCACGACCGCTGTCTGGGACCTCCTGTTGTGTTTATTTACAGCCCTGGTATCACCGCTAGGTACCAGGGCTATTATGTCACGGCGAGCTGCCTGCCTCATTGACTGCCTGCTGCCACACACTCATCCTCCTCCTCCTGCTGCTGAATTTACCTCCTGCTGTCTTTGTGTTTCCACTGCCAGGGAGCACATACAATGGCGCTTCCAACATGCGTGCGCCCACCAGCTATTTGTTACGCTCAAAAATAGCTGCATTTCTTTAAAAAAAAAATTGAAAAGAGAAATACGTGAAGAAGAAGAAGACGATATTGAAAAAGAAGGAGAAGGAGAAGATGAAGATGAAGAAGAAGATGAAGAAGATGATGAAGAAGAAGAAGATGAAGATGAAGAAGAAGATGATGAAGAAGAAGATGAAAAAGAAGAAGAAGATGAAGAAGATGAAGAAGAAGAAGATGAAGAAGAAGAAGATGAAGAAGAAGAAGAAGAAGATGAAGAAGATGATGAAGAAGATGAAGAAGATGAAGAAGAAGAAGAAGAAGATGAAGAAGAAGAAGAAGAAGATGAAGAAGAAGAAGAAGAAGATGAAGAAGAAGAAGAAGAAGAAGATGAAGAAGAAGAAGATGAAGAAGAAGAAGATGAAGAAGATGATGAAGAAGAAGAAGAAGATGATGAAGAAGAAGAAGATGAAGAAGAAGATGATGAAGAAGAAGAAGAAGAAGAAGAAGATGATGAAGAAGAAGAAGATATAGAAGAAGAAGATCTAGAAGAAGAAGAAGAAAGATAAAGAAGAAGAAGAACAAGTATATACAGTAACACTACTGAACAAAATTAAGGACACAACTTCTCTTTCCACATTTTTTTTTAAAGGAACATCCCCACATAATCACTTGCTGTTGTTACTTGGAAAAAAAGATGTTTCTTGCATCATTCACCCTCAAAACAAGTGTTGGAAGCTATTTAAGGCCAATTCGAATAGTCAGCTCGAATAGTGAGCTCGAATACCGACTCGAATAGTGAGCTCGAAGTCCGAGGTCGAATCGAATAGTAAAAATTATTCGACTCGAATATTCGACTGACCTCGAATAATTTACTATTCGAATTCGACCAAACTCGAATTTTAAAAAGGGGTATTTGAGCACCACTGCTGTGGGCAGTAGGATCTGTATAGCAGCAGATAGCAGACACCATGGACGCTATAGCTGCAAGTATTGTCTCTCTTTCTGGCTTGTCAATCTGCATCGCTCTCTCTCAGCTCAGGCTAACTTTCGTCTGTAACGTGTTGTTACACTCTCCCAAGTCTGTCTGTCTTCCTGGACAAAAGCATTCCTCCAGCCCCCTCCAGTTTTATTGCTACTGTCCCTGCCCCCCCTTGTTATCAGCCCAGCAGCAGCAGTAAATATCAACTTTCCCTGACCATTTACTCCTGCACAGCCTTCCACCTTCTTTTGCAGCCACAGTGACCTCAGAGGAGCTCACAATCTAATCCTGCCAAAGTCTAATGTCCTACCATATTATTATTATTATGTATTTATATAGCACTGACATCTTCTGCTGCACTTTACATAGTACATAGTCATGTCACTGTCTGTCCTCAGAGGAGCTCACAAGCTAATCCTACCATAGCCATAGTCTAATGTCCTACCACATTATTATTATGTATTTATATAGCACTGGCATCTTCTGCAGCACATTACAGAGTACATAGTCATGTCACTGTCTGTCCTCAGAGGAGCTCACAATCTAATCCCTACCACAGTCATAGTCTAATGTCCTCCCATATTATTATTATTATTATCTATATATATAAAATCGGATGTATGTATGTGTGTGTGTGTGTGTGTGTGTGTGTATGTGTGTGTGTATGTGCCGCGATCACGCGAAAACGGCTTGACCGATTTGAACGAAACTTGGTACACAGATCCCTTACTACCTGGGATGATATGTTCTGGGGGTCTCGCGGCCCCCCTGCACACCTGGGCGGAGCTACAAACAGCAAATCAGATTCCACCCATTCAAGTCAATGGAAAAAATGTAAAAGCCTGCCATTCTCACAGTAATCAAGCCAGAGTCCCCACACTTGGCACAGTTGGTCACTTGGTGACCGAGGTTACAAATCCAGGAAAAGTGGGCGGAGCATAAAACAGCCAATCAAATTTCAGCCGTTCATTTTAAATGGGAAAATGTAAACTGCAGCCATTCTTACACTGTTAATCACAGAGTTCTCAAACTTGCCACACTTGGTTACTGGGCGAATGCAATTAAGATTCAAGAAAATGGGTGGAGCCTAGAACAGCCAATCAAAATTCACCTATTGATTTTCAAGGGGAATATTTAAACTGCTGCTATTCTTACTCTGTTAATGGCAGAGGCTTCAAACTTGCTACAGTGGGTCATTGGGTGACTGGGGTCAAAATTCACTAAAGGGGCGTGGCCACATACAGCCAATCAGATTTCCTTGGTGGATAAACTGCTTCCATTCACACATTTTTGATTCCAGGAACCTGAAAGCTCACAAACTTGGTCATTGAGTGACTGTGTGTCAAGGTTACAAAAAGTGGGCGGAGCCAAAACAACTTTTACTGGGAAAATATAAACTGCAGCCATTCTTACACCGTTAATGGCAGGGTTCTCAAACTTTGCACAGTTGGTCATTGGGTGACAGATTAAGATTTTGGAAGGTGGGTGGAGCCTACAACAGCCAATAAAAATTCACCTTTCGATTTTCAAAGGGAATATCTCATCTGCTACCATTCTCTTATACTGGTAAAAGCAGATGCCTCAAACCTGGTACAGTTGGTCACTGGGTGACTAGGGTCAAAATTCAGGAAGAGGGCGGAGCCACAAACAGCCAGATTAGTTTATTTTTCAATGGGAATATACAAAGTATTGATACCAAGGACCCCAAAGCTGATAAACTTGATAATTGAGTGACTGTATGTCAAGGTTAGAAAAAGTGGGCGGTGCCAACAACTTCATTTTTTACATTGCAGGGTTCCCAAACTTTACACAATTGGCCACTGGGTGACTGGGATGAATATTCAGAAATGTGGGTGGAGCCTACAACAGCCAATCAAAATGTACCTATTGATTTTCAAAGGGGAATATTCACATTGCTACCATTCTTACACTGTTAGTGGCAGAGGCCTCAAACCTGATACAGTCAGTCATTGGGTAACTGGGGTCCAAATTCACTAAAGGGGTGGAGCCACAAACAGCCAATCAGATTTGCTAGATTGATTTTAGCCATTCTGTTATTGCCAGGGTTCTCAAACGTGACACAGTTGGCCACTGGGTGACTGGCACTAATATTCAGAAAAGTGGGTGGAGCCTACAGCAGCCAATCAAAATTCACCTTTTGATTTTCAAGGGGAATATTTACATTGCTGCCATTCATACACTCCTAATGGTAGAGGCGTAACATCTGCTACAGTCAGTCACTGGGAGACTGGGGTTTAAATTCTGAAGGAAGCAGGCCAAAAACAGCCAATCAGATTTGTTTAATTTCAAAGGTAAAAAGCAACTTATTGATGGCAAAGACCCCAAAGCTCATAAACTTGGTCATTAAGTGACTGTATGTCAAAATTAGAAATAGTGGGCGGAGCCAAAAACAACTAACTTTTTACATGGGGAAATGTAAACTGCAGCTTTTCTTACACTGTTAATGGCAGGGTCCTCAAACTTCACACAGTTGGTCACTGGGTGACTAGGATTAATATTCGGAAAAGTAGGTGGAGCCTACAAGACCCAATCAAAATTCACCTATTGATTTTCAAGGGGAATATTGAAACTGCAGCCATTCTCACACTGTTAATAGCAGAGGCCTCAAACCTGCTACAGTCGGTCGTTAAGTGTTTGGGGTTCAAATTCAGTAAAGGGGCGGAGCCAAAAACAGCCAGATTTCTTTGCTGGATAAACTGCTTCCATTAGCACAATTTTGATGCCAGGAACCCAAAAGCTCACAAACTTGGTCATTGAGTAGTGCCTGTGTGTCAAGGTTACAAAAAGTGGGTGGAGTTAAAAACAGATTTTTCTGGGAAATTGTAAACTGCAGCCCTTCTTCACTGTTAATGGCAGGGTTCTCAAACTTAGCATAGCTGGTTACAGGGTGACTGGGATTAATATTCAGAAAAGTGGGTGGAGCCTAAAAATGCCAATCAAAAATCACGTCACTTTTCAAGGAGAATATTACAATTGCTGCCATTCTTGCACTGTTAATGGCACAAGCCTCAAACCTGGTACAGTTGGTCATTGGGTCACTGAGGTTCAAATTCAGAAAAGGGGACAGAGCCACAAACAGTGAATCAGATTTGTTTCATTTCGTGGGAAAATACAAATTATTGATGCCAAGGACCCAAAAACTCACAAACTTGGGCATTGAGTAGTGACTTTGTGTCCAGGTTACAAAAAGTGGGCGGAGCCAAAAACACATTTCACTGGGAAAGTGTAAACTGCAGCCCTTCTTACACTGTTTATTTCAGGGTTCCCAATCTTTGCCCAGATGGTCACTGAGTGACTGAGATTAATATTTAGGGAAGTGGGTGGAGCCTATAATAGCCAATCAAAATTCACCTGGTGATTTTCAAGTGGAATATTTAAATTGCTGCCATTTTTACACTGTTAATAGTAGATGCCTCAAACCTGCTACAGTTGGTCATTGGGTGACTGGGGTTCAAATGCTATAGAGGGGTGAAGCCACAAACAGCCTATCTGATTTGTTTAATTTCTATGGGAATATACAAATTATTGATGCCAAGGACCCCAGAGCTCACAAACTTGGTCATTGAGTGTTTGTGTGTTAGGGTTAGATAGTGGGCGGAGCCAACACCAGTCAAATACATACCCGGGCAACGCCGGGTCATCAGTGGGTGGAGACAAATACAAATTTCACTGGGAAAATGTAAACTGCAGCCATTCTGTTAATGGCAGGGTTTTTAAACTTTGCACAGTTGGTCACTGGGTGACTGGGATTAATATTCAGAAAAGTGGGTGGAGCCTACAAAAGTGAATCAAACTTCATCTGTTGCTTTTCAAGGGGAATATTTAATTGCTACCATTCTTGAACTGTTAATGGCACAGGCCTCAAACCTGGTACAGTTGGTTATTGGGTGA